>NC_041382.1:732055394-732057440 GCF_002162155.2 Triticum dicoccoides
TGAAGCCGTTGTTGAACCTTTTGTGTTGCACCACCGTAGCTCATGCCAATAATGGACAACACTAAGGAATTCAATTGCCGAAGTACCTGGAAAGACCTGTAGAGGAACCAATCTCGTTGAATCGCCGCAATAGTAGACTGTCGCGTACGAGGGAAATTGGCAATCACGTCAAACATATCAATGTGTCTGTGTGTGTGTGTGGGGGGGGGGGGTCACCCGATCTAGCAAGGCAACCGCACTAGTATCGCCAGACCAAGCTGACGACCTTGCTCCTCAAAGGCTCGAAGAAATAGGTTGTCGCAGAAGATGATGTTGCCACGGGTACCGATGCACATGGAACCACACCGACGGACAACACATATGTTCTTTTCATGAAGAACACCGATGACCAAAACTCCAGGGTTCGTCAGAGACGCTGCACCGCGCATGACCAAGATAAGATTGAAGGCGAAAGACTTTCAATAGAGATGGCATCGCCATCACCATTGAAGCGTTGTCACCTTGATTCAAAATCTACTGTACAAAAGGATGAGAGAAGAGGATCCCCTCCCCTCCGCCTCACGACGCCGAAGACGAAGAGGAAAGGAAGTTGAATTTTTGGCGACAAAGGATTATTCACAGGAGAGAAAAAAGAATGATAAAGCTTTTGGCTACTCTTATTCACGGGTACCATGAATCTGGAAAAACGAAATAGATAAAAACTACTTCTCTATTTCATAATGTAAGATTTTTTTTAACATTACACTAGAGTAAAAAAAAACAAGGCAGCGAAGCAAAGCTAGACAAAGACTCGTGACATTTTCGTGAGAAAAGGAGGTCGACCGAGGGGGCCCCCGGCCGGAATGAATGACGCACCACACCGCAGACGCTAGTCGGAGACAGCTAATTGACAGTGGAGCTCCCCCGTTATCCACCCAGTATCCTCGTTGGCTTCCGCACACTCCAAAAAGGGACACCTCCACTATAAAAGCTTCGCGCTCCTCATTTCCGTTACTTTCCTTCCCCCCGCCTGCACAAAATACTTTATTTTTTAATTACGGAGAAGCCCCTCGCTCCCTCTCCGCCCTCGTCGCCTTCGTCCTCTTCCTCCTGCTGCTCCCCACCCTGCATACTCCCAATTCCCTTCGCACCCAAACCCTAAACCTAAATGGCCCTCGCCGCGAGCTCGCCGGAGGGGAATCTTCGTCGCCGGTGACCGCCGATCCGCCCGCATCCGCCGCAGCCGGCGGCGCCCCGGGCCGCGGAGGGGCCGAATCTCCGAGGAGGAGGGGCGAGATGGCGACGCGGCAGCACAACCCGAAATCCAAGACGCTCGGCAACAAATACGTGAGGCATCCCGCGCTCCCCGCCCGCCTCGGATCCGGCGGAATTGGTGTTTTGCGTCGGCGAATTGTTTGGGGAATGGTTCCCTCACTCACTGTGTTTGTGTGTGTGTGTGTGTGTGGGCGGGTGCAGATGCTGGGGGACGAGATAGGGAAGGGGGCGTACGGGCGCGTCTACAAGGGGCTTGACCTGGAGAATGGCGACTTCGTGGCCATCAAGCAGGTCTCGCTGGAGAACATCCCGCAGGAGGATCTCAATATTATCATGGTGAGAGTTTTTTTTGGGGCGTGTCATATGACGTATATCGCGTTCTGAGTGGCAAAATGCGTGTAATTGCATGAAATGCGGTTCTCAGGAGATGAGAAACGTACGTCATCGACCGAGAACAGCGCTAAGACGAGACTGGAAGCTAGAGTAATGCAGCTTGTTGGCGGTTTCGCTGCTTTGTTCGGTAGCGTGACATGGAACTAAATCCTAGGGCACCGCTATGCTAGCTTATTGGAGTCCTTGGCGAGCTTCCTATTTAACTTGTCGGGACTTGTAATAATTGGCACACATACTAGGGCAATATACTTGGGCATCATGATTTAATTATGTGGTACGTTGTTGGGTGTGGTCGTTATGTGGAGCTTGTGAGCTCTCTTTTCGACACAAACATGAGAGCTGACGTGATCAAGTGCCGTCAACAGCTGCCGCACTAGGTTTTATGTGATTGGTGTGATT
>NC_041382.1:732057827-732072658 GCF_002162155.2 Triticum dicoccoides
TAAATTCCTTTAAATTGTTCATTGGAATAACATTTAATTTCTTAACTGTTACAAAGTATTTATGCTTGTACGCATCCTTGTAAACCATAGGAGCTCTTGAGTCCTTATAATTTTTTTGTGTGTCTGGGTTTAGGGGCTGGAAAATCTAAGTTGAAGAATAGTTAGTTGCATTGATATTTTTATTCTGGGCCAGTATGTAGCCTAGCTGTTGAAGGCTATATAAGTGTTAGGGTCGTAAATATGGATAGTTTATATAATTCATGTACCAATATACCACTCTTAGTTATCTCTGAGATTAAATTTTAGAACATTAAGCTGTTAGTGTTACACTTTTGTGAAATTGGAAATGTGGAATGACACTAATGGTGCACTCCATCCTTTCCTTTTGTTACTTGGTGCACATATAGGTTTAGTGCATGGAGTTGATGTTGGTGCTTACATCTTGGAAGCCTCAGTCACTCAAATAATAGATTTTGTTTTCATAACACTGTATTATATACTATTTGTTAGTTTGGTACTCTTATAGTGAAACGAGTCTTTAAATGTTACTCCCTCTGCAAACTAATATAAGACCGTTTAGATCACTATAAGACCGTTTAGATCACTAAAGTAGTGATCTAAACGGTCTTATATTAGTTTACAGAGGGAGTAGCTTTTAATGCATGCCATCGTGCACACTACACAGACCATCTCTTTGTTAAAAATTTATTTAACTGCACTCAATGCTGTCTAGAGAGTCATATACTACACTATTGCAGCGAGGGGGGGTGACCGCTAGTTAACTGCTTACTGCTATTTGGAACACCGGGTTCCCAAAAATTATATATTTCACATTCTTGATTCTTGTTGTATTAACATGATGCCATATTTTCTATCAACTCATCAGATTTGTTTGTCCCTTTATTCAGATTTTCAACATTTGAACGATTTTGTTGGAATATCGTCATTTTCTACATTGTGTTTTGTATCATTGTAATATGGGGTTCTAACTAATTATCTTTTGTGTACGGTTTAATAACTGTTCTCGTGGGTGGTGTGGCCGATTCAGCAAGAAATTGATCTATTGAAAGTAAGTCTTACAGCATTTTCTTTATGTACTTATCGCATCTGGATTCAGTAAAACAATTAAACCCGTATTTTCCTTGGCTGTCTTGCATCTTCTCCAGATTTCCTATTTATATAAGTTTTTTGTTATCATTTTGCATAATTATAGTCCTGTGGCAAATTTATAATTAAGAATCCTGAGGGGCATCCTCCCCTCAGTTGACTTATTTTAAAAAAATGTACTTATTTTTGTACACTCAGTCGGTTATGTAAACATTTCGATAGTATGGATGATCATAAGTCTATGAAAGAACCTTCATTTTTAATATAGATACTGTGCCCTTTTTTTTAATCACTCATATTGTACCCATAATTAGAAGGACCTTTATTTTTGAACATCTAATTCACCCCTCCTATTCTGGATGCACATGATCATGTTGCTTTGGACTCAAGGTTTTGTTAATTTATGCAGAATCTCAATCACAAAAATATTGTGAAGTATCTTGGATCATTGAAGACAAATAGCCATCTTCATATTATTTTAGAGTAAGAAATCCTGTGTCCTCACTGTCATGTCTTGATACGAAGTACATGTATAGCATTTTAGCATGGTAAGTTCTGATAGCTGTATAATAACTGCAGATATGTGGAGAATGGTTCACTAGCCAATATTATCAAGCCAAACAAATTTGGACCATTTCCTGAATCATTAGCAGCTGTCTACATTGCTCAGGTGAAATATATTATATGGTTATTACTGTGACTTCCCATTTTCTTGCTATGCCTGCTTCCAACTTTTACATATGTGACCAGGTGTTGGAAGGTCTTGTCTATCTGCATGAGCAAGGTGTCATACATAGAGATATCAAGGGTGCAAATATATTAACAACTAAAGAGGTAAATGGCTCTTATCACTTGCATATTTGCACATGGTTTTTCTTTGTTTTGACTTCAAATAATGAAAATCTAGACAAGTAAGATGGGTCTTATAACTGTGTTGAAAAGGCTATTCTGAATATTATGCTCAAAATTTATCTTTTGAATAAGCTTTCTGTTAATAAGTAAATAAATGGACACCCAGGAAAGTAGAATGGCTGACATGGGCAACCTGGCAGTTTTTTTCGGGAAGAGAGAACTACAAATGTACAATCATTTAACGGTAGTTGATACAATTGTCTGCTCTTGATGCTTTGGATGGTAAAAGAGGACAAATTCAACATTTTCAGGCTACATTTCAGTATCTTGTGAATGTATAACATTTTTATATTGATGTGGGGTGTATGTTACATGCATACCTAGAATGCTCAAACTCGAGTAATATTTCCTGTAATTGGACCATACTTTTCTCACTAGATAGAATACTATATTGTGAAATGGAGTGGGTAGCTAGTTAGCTACTAATATTTCATATGGGAATATTTAATACGGTTGATGTAGCCCATGGCTAAACTTGAATTCCAGACTTGCTATGATGTACGACCAAGGGCATTATAAGGTTGATTTTTCTGGAATCATGTTACTCTTCTTCCTGCACATGCTCTCATTTTTCTTTGTTATCTTGTTTAGGGCCTTGTTAAACTTGCTGATTTTGGAGTTGCTACTAAATTAACTGAAGCCGATGTCAACACACATTCAGTGGTTGGAACCCCATACTGGATGGCCCCCGAGGTTTCTAATTCCTTCCATTTTTTTTGGTTCCTGCCGAATTATTTGTTAGGTGCATTTCATACTGGATTGCTTTCTCAACTTCCTCTTGCCTTTCTTTTACTTTTAATTGTCTTAAAGGCGTTGTTCTGTAACCTGTTCCATTGGACTCCGACTCACTGAACATCAAATTTGAAGCATCGCTACAATAATACAATCATCAGTTTAATAGCAGTTCATCAGCTTGTATTATCACTTCAGGGGGAAAAGACCATTTGCCAAGAGAAGTATCAGTATAAATTTGCTATTCGTCATTTTTCTTTGTTTTGTAAGTGTTTTCTTGAACGTAGACTACAAGGTCAAGGAACTTAATTATGCCAGTGTGGCTGATGACTTGTGTGACATACATTTCCAAAAAGATACAGGACGGGGACAAATTTTGACACTACATGCCAATAGAACCAGGTAAACGTGCGATGAGAAAATAAAACTTTGCACCGACCATCAGACCTGCCCCAGGACAATTTAGGTGGTAAAAATCCTAAATTTCACATAGTACTGTTAGCATCTGGAATATTGTAACTGATAATTCATACCGCTGATATGATAGCATCACAGCGAGTGTTAGCAGGCAAAATTAATCGAATCTGCAAACTTTTGACAGTATTTACTCTCTCAAGATGCTAGTACATAACATTTATAACTGTGGATTGATGTTGTAATAGACTTGAATTTCTTGCTATCTTGTATTATCATTATATTTTGACTTACCTTCATCATTTCTTGCCTGCATTAGGTTATTGAAATGTCTGGTGTTTGTGCCGCATCAGATATCTGGAGTGTTGGTTGCACAGTTATTGAGCTACTCACTTGTTCCCCACCATATTATGAACTGCAGCCTATGCCTGCACTATTTCGCATTGTTCAGGTTGATTACTTGCAAATGTTTCCCCTCTCTTCCGACATCTCCAACAGAACTGTTCATTTGCACATTACATAAAATTTGTTGTACCCATGTAATGCAGGATGTGCAACCACCAATACCAGAAGGATTCTCTCCCGAGATTACTGATTTTCTCCGGCAATGTTTTCAGAAGGTTCTTTGTTATTTGTCCTTTCTACTTTTAGAAGACTCGTTTTATTCTTCCTAATTGTTTTCTGTTCTGACTTTAAGAAGCACTTGTAGGATTCAATACAACGGCCTGATGCGAAGACATTGTTGATGCACCCATGGTTGCAGAACTCGAGACGGGCCTCGCCATCTCCCCGGCAGACTCATCCGAGGTAGTTCAGATTTATGAGATCATTTTTTCTATTGTTATCATGACAGTAAATAGCAGATGAATCAACAAATGCTCTCTAGAAAAATAGGACATCGTGAAATCACCTGATAGCCCCAGAATTTGACCTTTTTCAGTCACTCAATATAGTTGGCCTTCAGACTTAACCTGTACTTGTCAATTTTCAAGCATCACTAAATTCATGAAAATTATTTCATGGTAGTTGTATTATTATGTGTTTAGTGACTGGGATGTGATGAGATTCCCAGTGGTTAACTTGCAGGACTACTTGATTTTGTTTTGGATGCAACTTCCCCACAAGAATACAAGATATGTTTGCTTCTGTTCTTTTAGTGCCTGAACCGATATATTTTGAACCTTTTCCTGCTGTTGAAACTTTATATAGTAAAATTCTCTGTTTTCAATATATGAGTATTCTATTTTGTTTTTGCCTATGTCTGTTCAAAGCTGGTGATTTGCTAAGAAGCATACACAGTTTGTGCTTTGCAACAATCATGCTTTGCACTCTTGCTACATACTTAATATGTGTGTTCCATGCTCATTCTGATTTTTGTTCCTTTTCATGGATTTTCTCATGCTCATGCGGTGATTAAATCCTGGAAATGTATAATTATTATAATCTGTAAATCTCAACAGATTAACTGTCCACAGAACTGCTACCAACTTTTCTTTAACTGTCTTCCGAAAGTGACTTTGATTGATAGGCTACTAAAGGAGTTTATAATTTGTTTGTATAATAAGGCATATTGACATGGATGATGAAGTCCCAAGTAGCGATAATCACGCCGGGTTTTCTGATCCACCAGGAGATACACAAGCACCTGTTGCTTCTGACATTGAGCAGGTAAGCTTTTAAGGTTTTTTCCCATGTTCAGTTCATTGAATGGAATCAGTCCAAATTCTTGTGGTGGACCTTATGATTTTTTTTGAGGGGTACCTTATGATGATCTCTGTATATTAAACTTTTATTTATCTGTAACTATAATGTGGTCCTAGGAGGATGGAACAAAAGAACTGGTTTCTCTATCTGCGGGACAAGGTAAATCTGACGAGCTTCATGATGGAAAACCTGCAGAAAGCAATATTTCAAACGGTGCAGAACTTATGAAAGATAATGTGGTTCTCACTAAAGATCCTACATTAGTTTTTCATGAAAAGCTACCATTGGAATCTTCTCCTGGAGTTACTGATTTAAATGGCAAGATAAAACATGAACCTTCACAAGATGTTCTGCCAACTAAGGTAGCTAGGAGCAGCCAAGAATCAAAAAACGGTGACAGCAAAGATTTAGAGCCTGAAAGTAAAGACCATTCGAGTTTTGAGGATGATGATGCTTTCTCCTTCCAGGCTGGGAAACAGAATGTCACCTTTCTAGAGGTGAGAACTTTCCGTACAGCAATTGTCCTTGCACACAGAAAAAAATCTTATGCTTTCTTGGTCAAGAATGCAGATACCTATTCTTTATGACATTCATGTATATCATGTCTTTACAGGAGGCAAAACCTTTAGTTCCCGAGGGAGCTAATGGACTGAGTAGATTCAGTGATACACCTGGAGATGCCTCATTGGAGGATTTATTCCCAATTGACAAGCGAGGAGATCATGGGGCTGTAGCTTCAACATCCACTACCGCTCAAGAGCTCAGGGATAGGATGGTGTCACAGAAGCAGAAGGGAAATGACAATGTGCCCATGAATGGCGGAAAACTTCTTGAATTATTTGAGGTATTGCTCTCACCACTATGTGTTCTATTTTCCCTTCTTTGAAAATGTAGAAAAATAGATGAAATTCCGATGACTGTAGCTCTGACGATATTATCATCAAATACTTTTTACAGGAATTTCATGACAACATTCCAGGAGAGAATCTTTTCCCTTTACAGGTCTGCCATCTGCTAGAGCTGTGATATATTTGGCAACAGATATCTGCGTTTATTCATTTTGAGCATTTTAATTGTGTGGCAACAGTCCTGTTAAACCATTTTATTTTGTAAATATTACATGTTATGGTAAAGTGTCCAGCTTCAGTAGTATTTGAGAGGTGGCATTAGTTTACATTGCTCCTTAGCTGTTGTTATCAACTGCTCGGTTGCAAATTCACATGCCACATTAGATGTCCTTTATTTAGAAATGTTGTTTTCCAAGTTATTTTAACTTTTAAATGCAATTTCACAGTACTTTTTATCACGTTGGTTATGATACATTTGTAATTATTATTCTGTACTGACCATGAAATACTGCTGTTGCTTATATTTACAGTCTGTGGAATACAGCAAAATAGTAGCACAGCTGAAGCCCGGGGAAAGTGAAGAAGTAATATTGTCAGCATGCCAAAAGCTTATGTTATTCTTCAGTCACCGGCCTGAGCAAAAACAGATTTATGTGTCACAGAATGGTTTCCTTCCATTGATGGAACTTCTTGAACTTCCCAAAAACCGTGTATGTACTTTTACTTTAGTTTCACAAAGTTTTTTTTTTTTGCTGGTCTTCACACTGAAAAGTTGACTGTTTATTTGCTGCAGATTATATGTTCTGTTCTGCAACTCATCAACTACATTGTAAAAGATAATACGGGCTTCCTGGAAAATGCCTGTCTTGTTGGCCTAGTGAGGCTTCGGTTCCACTTCAATAACAATTTATGATCTCTAAATTCTGTTGACAACATGGAATGGATAATTGATATTGTAAAGTTTGTTTGCAGATACCAGTGGTGATGAATTTTGCCGTGCCAGATCGTGCAAAGGAAGTCCGGATGCAAGCATCCTTTTTTCTGCAGCAACTTTGCCAGGCCAGGTTTATTTTCTGTCATGGTTCAGGGTGTGGGTGTTAAACTGTATTTAAACACAAGCCGGCGCTAACTATCAGTTTTCCATCTCCAGCACCTTGACGTTGCAAATGTTCATCGCATGCCAAGGTATACCTGTTTTGGTGAGTTTTTTGGAGCCTGACTATGCAAAATTTAGGTAAGTTTGTACATTTTTGTCTTAAACCATTCCTTTAGAATTTTCTGGTGTATCCTATGTATTACTAGATGCTTGTTTCTCATAAGTATATTTTAAATTAGCAGGGAAATGGTTCATCTTGCAATTGATGGCATCTGGCAGGTCTTCAAGCTTCAGCATTCAACGCCAAGAAATGATTTCTGTCGTATAGCAGCAAAAAATGGGATACTTCTCAGGCTAGTTAATACTCTTCATAGCTTGAATGAAGCAACACGATTTGCTTCCATCTCAGGGTCAGGTGCTTCAGTACAGAATGGTTCCACCCCCCGTCTAAAATCTGGTCAGCTAGATGTGCCGATGCTAGAAAGTTCTAAAGTAAGGCTGGATCATTACCATTCATCTGGCTCCATGCAGTCATTACAAGCAGATGCTGATAAGCACCATATCTTATTGGATCCATCAGCATCTCCTAGGTTCAATGATATATCTGCTGCTGGTCACATGGAGAGAAATGATAATGACCTGGTAAGGCCACAGCGGCTTAGTGTTTCTGGAGGAAGGTCATCAACAGACAGATCTCCCAAGCATATAGAATTAGTATCAAATGGACATAGTAGTGGTCAGAATGATCAAATCCGGCCTTTACTGAGTTTATTAGAGAAAGAACCTCCCTCTCGTCATGTATCTGGACAACTTGATTATGCCCGTCACATGTCTGGACTAGAAAGGCATGAAAGTATTTTGCCACTATTACATGCTTCAGTAGAGAGGAAAACAAACGGTGAACTTGACTTGCTAATGGCAGAATTTGCTGGTACGCTACTCAATTCCAGTTCTTTATCTCTGAGCTTTCTCTTCTCAATTATTTCCCCATCCCAATAGTTTTGCTAGGAGACGACAAGCACTTTCTGTACATTCTCTTTTCCTTTTCCATCAATCCTTTTCTAAAAATATCCTTATCATGCGGCTCCGCTACTACTTTGCCTTTCGCTCCTACCTCGTGACTTTGCTACTTATCTGCTTCTAGGTCTTCCCAATGTCCGTTCATTTTATACCCAAAAAACATCCGTTGGTTGGTGGGGAATGGGGCTAGTGTTTGGGTTCACGGGGTTTATGGATGAGATCGTAAAAGAGGGAGGTGGTGGCGCCACATGCTATAGGACCCTCAAGGTTTCCTGAATGTTTGGTAGAATCTTGTTTTTTTGTCGGGTTTTTTTCCGCTTTACCTTTATTTATTTTCCTTTTGGTTACTTCGCGTCATTTGCAAAATCCAGAGACTACAATCCACAAGAGAACATGTAGCTTCCAGATGTTACCGTAGCTGGTGATGCCCAGTAGTGAACAATGTTGGGACAAGCTGGTTCTACTGGAACTTTGTACCGACCCTGGTTGTCATTAATGAATTACAAAGAGACGGAATACAGACAGCAAAAATGAACGAGCAGGATAGTTAAGACGCAAAAGTAACCATAATGAATTCAAACCAAGACAATCAGATCAGGGCAAGATCAGTTGTCAACTGCTGTTCTCACCCTCCTCTATCCATTGGGCACCTTGCATTAACTGTGCAGATGCTTGGTGTGAGATACACTATTAAATACTGTGTACCTAGAGTGAAGGGGTTTATTGTGACAGAAAAAACCTTTCGTTGTTCACTAATCACTCTTTGAATTTCGTGCAGAGGTCTCTAGACAGGGAAGAGAGAATGGTAACCTTGATTCTAATACGAAAGCTTCAAATAGGATTCCAAGTATGAAGTATGGTCCAACAGCTTCCAATGAGGGAACATCAATATCTGGAGCAGCATCACAAACAGCATCGGGCGTGTTATCTGGATCAGGAGTGCTCAATGCAAGAATGCCAGGAAGTACAACATCATCTGGTCTATTAGCTCAAATGGTTTCTATGAGTGCTGATGTTGCACGCGAGTATCTTGAGAAAGTGGCAGATCTTCTTTTGGAGTTTGCACAAGCAGACACTGTTGTAAAATCTCTCATGTCTAGCCAAAGCCTTCTCGCACGGCTTTTCCAGATGTTCAACAAGATAGAATCTCCTATTCTTCTGAAGGTAAAGCTTGAAGCATTTTACAAATTGTTTCTGCTAGCTAATTTTTCAGGTGACTGATTTGTTTATGTTTTCTGTTCCTGCTCTGGAACAATTTTTCTTTTTCTGCAGATTCTTAGGTGCATCAATCATTTGTCTGGTGATCCTAATTGTCTAGAGACACTTCAACGCACAGATGCTATCAAGCATTTGATACCAATTCTCGAACTTCGTGATGGACCTCTAGTTTTTCAAATACATAGCGAGGTTGGTGGCTTAAACATGCTTAGTTTGCCAAAAACATTACCAGATAGGTTGTGCTTATTCCGTGCTGCTTTGCATGAAATTTAAAATGCTCACTCTTATAGTTGTGTTGTATCTAAATTGTGTTCTCATCATGTTTTATTCACCATCTATATTTTTTGTTTTAGTTTCATTTAAAAAGAGTATGCTCTGTTATAGTTGGGAGCTGAAGTTTTACTCCTGAGTCACAGGGTGTTGTGGGATTACTCCTAGGAGAAGAAAGTACCTCGATTATGCTTAGTTGCTATCCTGCAATCATACCTGATTATTTTGTAAAGATAATTAACATAACAGAATCATGATGTCTGTAATTTCTTAATGCCTTATAATGCCTACACGCATGGGGTGTGGGTAGTGTACATAATTTGAATGGAACAAAATCATTATGGTTGGTAACTGAAACCGGAGAAGTACAGAACTATCCTTCTGTTGCAAGTTTTTGTGCATCATTATATGTGGAACTTTAACATGCACATCATAACAGCCCCATCCTTTCTGCATTTAGGTCCTCAATGCGCTGTTCAACCTTTGTAAGATCAATAAAAGAAGACAGGAACAAGCAGCTGAAAATGGGATCATTCCTCACTTGATGAATTTTGTCATGTCAGACTCGCCGCTAAGGCAGTATGCTTTGCCTCTTCTTTGTGATATGGCTCATGCTTCTCGCAACTCTAGAGAGCAGTTGAGAGCTCATGGAGGCCTGGATGTGTACCTGGACCTGTTAGAGGATGATGCATGGGCATGTACAGCTTTGGATTCCATTGCTGTTTGTTTGGCTCATGACAATGATCACAGAAAAGTAGAGCAAGCCTTGTTGAAGAAAGAGGCCATTCAAAAGTTGGTGAAATTTTTTGAAGACTGCCCTGAACAATATTTCGTTCATATACTCGATGCTTTCCTCAAAATAATCACGTAAGAACAGAGGGTAGCCTTTCCTGTTTGATGTTATCTCTTCTATAATGACACAGATTATATTGATAGATGCAATGGTATGCAATGTAACTGCAGGAAATCTTCTCGGATAAATACTGCAATAGCCACCAATGGTTTGACGACATTGCTTATTGCAAGACTTGACCATCGAGAAGCTATTGCTCGTTTGACTCTGCTGAAACTAATAAAGGTTTGCTCTTCACTCTTTTCTCTCATGATTCAGTGATTCTACATGTCAAGTAAAACGTGTTCCATGCTGTTATGTACAATGTGAGAAGTAATATGTGACTGTATGCTACAAATTTTCCAGGTTGTCTATGAGCACCACCCTCGACCAAAGCAGCTTATAGTGGAGAACGACCTTCCCCAAAAGCTACAAAACCTCATCGAAGAGCGCAGGGATGGGCAACGCGGCGGTCAACAAGTGCTGGTCAAACAAATGGCCACCTCACTGTTGAAGGCATTGCACATCAATACAGTCTTGTGATCTCCGGCCTAGGCCATCATGTGTTTTCCTCCCAAGCTGTACATGTCTGCCCTAGAGGAAAAGTTTTCGTTCTTTCTTCTTCTTTTCCCTTGTTCCCAGCTGTGATTTCCCTTGTCATGGGCACCAGACTGGCTGTTGCGCCTGCTCCCCCTTTTATCGGGAGAAAGGTTCGACGCTCCGGTGCAAGATAACGGGGTTTGTAGATCCCTGCGTGGTTGTTCATACCTAGCGTGCTGTTAGTGGAATTGCTGTATATTACCGTTTGAAATTTCCAATAGAACAGATATGGTTTAGACTTATTTGTGTTGGCATCTCCTGTTGGTAAAATTTTGCCTGGTGTGGGGTTTGGATTCCTACAACGCTTGGTTTGAATGGACTTCATATGTACTATGTCTCTTTTCCTGCCCATTTTACAGGAAACGGATCACCGTGTTGAGTTTCATGTGAAGTGTGTTGAGGTGGAATCTGCTTTGTCAGAATGGATGCTCTTCAATTCTGGGGTTCTGGTCGCAAAGCCTCGAATTGCAGTCAGCCCGGAGTGGGAGCCCTGTAATTACAGTGTTTTTTTAGGAACTTCCTGCCATCTTACTCTCAAAGGCATCGTGTCAGCTAATCAGCCTAATTTAAGCAGTGACCTCCACGGTTCGAGAATTATTTACGCCTTGTGAAATGACTTGCAGGAAAAAAACATAAAAAAAACAGGTGCCAAACCATGCGTAAATTATATGGTTATTGTACTCTTCACACAATGGAAGTAACATAAGACTACCCATAGTGAGAATAACATAAGTGATAATATCACACATATCTAGACAAAATAAGTGATGTAGCAAGTAATTAATGAGAAAAGAGAGGCATGTGGTCGAAAATCTGTTGGCGTGGACGAGCTCGCGCGCTCACTTTATCGTCAGCCGTTAGGTCACATTTAGATACGGGACGTCCGCCGTGGTACAGGGGGCTGACAAGGGGATATTTAATGAGCATACGTAACGGCAAGAGGCGCCGTGAGGACGGGTGACGGTGGCCGACGTTTAAGCGTTGATGACGGTGTTTCCCGTAGGCCCGTTTGTTTACTGTTCTGTATCAATATGTACCGGAGTACGGAAGATCGAGCAGTAGGTGGACGGCCTACTGGTTGTATTTAACTCAGCCCATCTGCTCGTTCGAGGTCTGCAACCTTTTCAGTCCAAGGTGACCAGGGGAGAACATCAATCGAAAGAGGATTTGTACGTACCTCAATCAAAGAAGATACATGGGGGAAAGCTTGATGCTCTGGGTTGATGTCGATGGCGAAATAATCTGAAGTTGCAAAGAACTGAAGCTGCTGCTCATGTTGATTTGTGGCTCCAAGGATGCCTGCAGCAGAGCTCGAAGAGACATGCGTAACAGAGCATCCGCTCGAGAGAGGTGCAGACATCTCTGTTATTGATCACCCACAAGCACACAACTGTTTTTTTCTATCAGACAACATGATGTAGAGGAACGGCAGATGAATGCGCCTTGCGGCCGAAGAGATGCAGCAACTCCTTAAGTACACCTTCTTGCGCCGAGCGCGCTCATGTAGTTTGAAATTCCAAATTGGGGATTTCGCGTTCGTGGCATACAACAGGATTGGATGCCACCTGTTGTCGTGCGATGGCATGCATAGTTAACGTCTTGATTCGGTTCAAAGGGCTAGCGACAATATATAGTAGGCAGTAAGAAAGAATTACTGCAGGATCCGGTAATAAAATGGTGAACTTTCAGGAATTTATGCTCGTACATAGATTGTACTTGTAGTTTAACAGCGATGAGACTTGTTGATGAACAGGTTCTCTCGTTAACAAACACAACACGTAGCACACAGCAACAAACGCTGTGTCTTATTACACAGATGATATATAAATACTGCATGCTGAGGCCTCAACAACAGAGAGTCTGCAAGTTTAATTCAATCGTGGTAATGACATTTGTTTCCAGAGTAATCGGTTCAACATGGAGAACAACTTTTAGGTTGTTGCAAGTTCTCCTGTGCCCACCGATTCCACAGTCTGAGCATTTTGCCTATTTCCTCTCCTTCTGGGGAAGATCTCTCTGTGGATATGTGGGGCTCTTGTGTCATGGTTCTCGGCATATACTGCACAAGCGAATCCGTTTGCTTGTGCTGCACTTGCCGACATCTTGTGCAGTTGCTCGTTGCTTGAATTTCTTGCTTTTTGCTTGTCCCTGCTGTTGGTTGGTCGTCCGGCCTTTCTTTTTCGCTCTGGAGCTTTTAATCCTATAAAATCCCCAACTGCACTTCCTTCTGCATCACTTGCATTGCCGCTGGCTTGTACAATTGCTGGAAGAGCTTCTCTACCTTTATTTTTTGTTTGCAGAGTTCTGTCTGTCTTCCAATCCGATTCCATCACGGACAGCAGCTATTGGTGATAGTTTATCCATTTTTGGTTCAACATTTCCATTGCACACTCACATGCTTCTGGATTTGCATCTCCCAACCTCACTACTTCGAGTGCGTGTGTGTACAGATTCAAATGTCTGGATGTTACTGAATTTACATAAATGTTGTCGTTCTGAATATGTGACAGGTGAGCTGGCAGTACATCTCTTGCATCCTTTGTCCAACTTTTCATAATATGTTTTGCAGGTATTTGGTCTATGCCGAGGAAATCAAGTACCTATCACATGCACATCTATTATGCTTTCTGAGACAGTTGTTTTACGAGGAGAATAGAATGCTTTCTTAACTTGACCCCATGGCAGCAGAGCAAGCCAGTGTGTTCAAAATTGCCACACTCACATATCAGGTTTGCCCTTCCATCGACAACTTCCACTTTGTATACAATCCTGCACATTTTTTCATGTTTTTTTGGATGATATCGTCGAACAAAATATGTTTTACCTTTAGTAACCTCTTCTACTTTGTATTGTCCTGCTTCATATATAACTTCCACAAAATTTTCTAATATGGCTCGTGTGTAGATTTTGCTGGCATGCAGCTCGAGTGGTGTGTTTATTTTCATAACAGGGGCTACCTGCACATGTAGAGGGTGTATTAGACTCATGGTGGCATGAATGACATAGGATACTATATTTTCAATAACTTACTATCTTGGTGCGTCTCTATCAAAAAGAAGTCTCATGTACTGGCGAACAAATAGATGCATGGGGCACCTAGCTGGAACATAAGTCTTCAACATATGGTTGGCACTCTCGCTACGTTGTGTGATTGTCATCTTTCCACAGAACTTTCCATTAAAATATGGTTTTGCCCATTTTTCCCTCGTTTCATGTATTTGGGTGAGGTAATTGTGTTTTTGCAAACCATATCTTCCGGTTAATTGCTTCCTTGCAGTCTTGAATTCATCAACTGTGAGCATAGTGGTATTGTGCTCTGTTGGCTCCTGTTGACCATAACAAGTTCCGTATGCGGCTCTCTCCATCATGTTGTACTCTGTAGTATAACCCAGAGTCTTTTGCTCCTAACTCTGCAAAACATCTATTGTCTTCTTCACATCATTATCTGCTTGTTCTCGATTGATCTTGCCACACAACCCCCGCAGAGCTCTTTTGCTGACTGATACATTGTCCATTGAACCAAAGAAACTGCCGATTATATTGTACACTTTGCCAATGCTGATATTGTTTTCACGGAGCTGTTTGATAACACCCCGTGTATATATATCAATATGCCTGTGTGAAGGCCAGTAAACTTTCTCACCATATTTTCCAGTGAGTGCATGATTGTGATCTGGTCTGTACTCGTTTATGTACCAGCCATTGTCATTAGACCGAAGCAACCGTATCATTGTAGGGCATCTGCATCTGTATGTCCGTATGTTACTCTTCTTTGGGATTCCCTGCAAGCAATACAACAAATACCAGCTTGTCACTCTTGGCAATTGACATACCTAACTCGTGAGCTAGTTTAGGATAGATGGTATTGAACTGGAATGAGGACTTATAGAGAACCCACAAACTATCTCTTGCATGCATTTTGTTCTTTCAACATTTACCCTGCTCTTTCCATACCTTACTCCAAATCCGATTTCCCATGAATAGAGATTGTAATAATCATAGTTCCTGTAGTTGGTAGCAACTTCGATTCACTTGGGGAAGCTTATGATTATTACAATCTCTAAAGGGCAGCCCCAGT
>NC_041382.1:732073206-732101410 GCF_002162155.2 Triticum dicoccoides
TCACAAATGGGTCTCCGCCGGCGAGATCCGGCAGGGGAAATCTAGGTAAAACAAAGCAGCACAGGAATAGGATGGTGGTCTACGTACTTCGGATTCCACGGAGGAAAAGAATGGGGGCGGGAAAATTTACCTGTCAACTGGAAACTCGATTGAGTCGCCTTCGGCGGTGGCCATCGCCATAGCCATGAGCTTCTCACCTTAGGCGGCGCCGGAACGGAGAGGATAGATTGCTTTTACTTTTCAATCGCTGGTCTGTCCAACACGGGTCCCACAATCTGACATACACCTACCGTTCGGTATACGCCGTCTGCGGGACGGACGCAGCTGACGGGGATGGTTCTGTACCACGAGAACGGACATGTACCAATGGAACATCATACTCGACGGTCGTCTGTTGTACGTTAGTTTAGACGCGTCCGCCGTTTTCGCGACCGTACTCGACTTGTTCCCATACGATCGCATTTAATACAATCAGCAACGCGTCCTGCAACTGTTCGTCCACTTAGCAGGAGCGCGCGAGCTCGTCCATACCAACGCATGACAAGATGAGTCTATAACCTAATAATATGTTACTCACACTATGAGTAGTGTTATAATACAAGACAAGATGAGTCTATAACCTAATAAATAAAGTGTTGGATGACACTATACATATGTTACTCCTCACTGTAGAGATAATAATATAGACGGGTAACATGGAAACACTTCTCTACATAAGTCCGATGAGAATCATTCATCAGACTCGTCGGACAACACCGATTTGTATTTGATCTCACGGCTGAGAGATGCCCGAAAATCAAGCCTGATATTAACCACCCTATTTTCTGGCCCATGCCCTTTATTCTCTCCCTTAATTAACTCCCTTCACCTCTCCTGTCCACCCGTGCACATCGCTGAGCTCGCCATGCCCGTCGCCCCTTCTCCTCTATCACCCAGCACGAGTTTCTGACCCACACATCTGCAGCCTCCGTTCCACCTTGTCGCTGCGCCATCTTGTCCGGCGGCTGCGCGGGGACTGACCCACCAACTGCTCACCGTCAAGCTCGTAACCTCCCTCCTTGTCGTGCTTAATTCCGCCAGGATTGAAGCCTTTTTCACCTGCAGTTTTGGCCTCTGAGGCTCTAAGGCCAACTTCACCGTGTGACCCCAAACGGACGTCCGTTTTGTCCGGATTCTGTCCGTTTGGATAGGACGATGGTGTCGTGTTCGGGCCTGTTCTGGGATGCGGTGGCCGTGCGTCCAGCGCACGGACGCATCCTGGCCGCATCCTGTCCGCGTACATTTTTCTTTACAAGTCCTTAACTTTTTTTCATTATTTATTTTTGGTACATTAAAAATACATCATCACATTTTGACTAATAAAGCAAGACCAAAGAAAATAAGAACAACAAGAATACATTTTAGAAGATACCCAACTTTTATAACTGCTCCCTTGAGTTGGGTTAGGGCCTTCTCGATGCACTCATTGTTGATCTGTGGAGGAGGCTCGATCTGGCATCCTCCTTTCTTCTTCAAGCCAGATGTAGATGTTGTTAGAACTAATCTTGATATTTGTATCAGCATGTTAAGTTTGATTCTACATGTAGCTTAGCTTAGTGAGTTGTCCTTCGGTGAAGTTTCAGATGAAGCACGCAAGGAAGCGAGATGCCCGGCAACCGTGCGATGCGGTGTGTAGGCGTGATGCTGTGGTGCTGCGCGAGGCAGCACGGCCGTGAGAAGCGGCAAGGCGTGGGATGGCTGGAGGCAGATCGGCTGAATAAGTTAGTTGTAGTCAAGAGATAAGATAGGTTAGTTATTGCATGCATGCATGAGTTGTTAGCCGATGGTGCAAGTTCTGGAGAGATTCTAGGAAAGATGGGGTCGTCCGTGCACTAGTGGGCGTAGGAAAAAATCATGTATTAGTTAGTGGGTTAGTGCGTCTGTACTGGCTATTTAACTTAAAGAGATGAATGAGATGGAAGGCCGAGAGGGCTAGAGAAAAAGATGTAGCACTAGTGTTCACCAAGGAGCAGACCCTCTTGGCAAAGCAGCGGCTGTCTTCTCTTTGGTGTATGCGTGTGTGTGTATGAGTTCTTTTCTGCGTAGTGCGTGTTCTTGTGTGAGACAAGAGAAGGAGAGAGATAGAGAGAAGCCATTGAAGAGAGAGTTGTGCGAGGCAGCAAGAGGTAGAAGAAGAGCGGCGCTGCGAGGAGGCGGCGCCAACAGATGTTGCTTCCTCACACCTAGTCTCGTGTCTAGCCTCTAATCTAGCAACAAGTGCATTTGTCTCATCTACAGCCTTTGTGCTAGCTAAAAGTGCACGAACGTGTACTAAATTTCGCTCTATCAATATTTCGATGTACTCTTTTTTTCAATACCAAAACTTGCATCCATGCTACACAATAAAATTTGTAGTTAGCACAACTAGTCAAAACTAGAGCACAAACCGAAGCTAAAAAGAGCACATACCCCATCGTTTAAGCACTTGATGGACACCCATCCGGGATGTTCCGGCGTTGTAGACACGCGGCGCACGACCGTCCTTGGGCAGTGGTCGCACTTAATGAGTGGCAACGGTGCGTCGGCGAGCTTTTGGGCAAGCACCGAGCCCGGCCGACCGCCATTCGTGTATCTGCCGGCGGACCACCGACGGTGCAGATCCGAACAGCTAGAGGAAGAGTCACTGCCTGCATGTGGCCTTGCGGCCCTGCCAGTCCATGGCATGGCCCGGCCTCCCACAGCCGGGCGAACTCAAGACCGACCGGATCCGCCCCAAATCCGGCCGGCGGATGCGCAAACCAGGTGGCCGTGGTTGGGTAGCTCGGCAGCGCCGAGGGGAAGGGGCTGGGCGAGCGCGCGTCCGAACTGCACGGCTGCAATGGCAGCGGCGGTGGCGGCAGCGAGGGGAAGAGTGGAGGGGGTGCGGCCGGAGGGAGGGAGGGGGGCGGATAGAAAAAGGCCTGCCCTGTGCCACCGACGGGCGGGCCAGGGAAGGACACGCGCAGACGGTCCGCGCGTCCGTGTGGTATCCGTTTCACCCAAAAACGGCGCAAATTTGGACCGCAGATGGATCGAAAGCGGACACAAAACAAACAAAAGTCCGTTTGCTTCCCGCGCTGGGCCGTCTCGTTTATCCCTTTTACCCCAAACGAACGGGACCGGACAAAATATGGTCGCGCGGTGGAGTTGGCCTAATCCATCTCGTCTGAGCGCCGTCTCGGTTTGGACACGAGGCCAACTAGGATAGGCTCTCACGCCATGCAGGAGACGGGAGAGTGGATTACCGAGCGACATTGCATCTCAGCATTGCATGTACAGGTAGGCGACGAGGATGAAGCACATGTGAGTCCCGACTGATGCACAAGTTTGAAAATGGACTGCACGTAGCATAGTTTGTATTGTTCTTTTTCCATTGGGAATTTTCATTATTTTAAGCATTGTAGAGTTCTTCTCAATCACTTGGATTTGTTCATCCAATTTTGTTAACTCTGTCGCATGATTATGTCTCGGATTGCAGGAAGCACAGAAGAAGGTAGTAAGATGCAACACGTCTTTCCACAAGGGCACGGTGCCAGTGACAATCTTCGCATTTATGCTTGCAGATCATGTCACTGCCGTAGATGGGCAGTGCTTCGTGATCACCATGGAAGCAAATTCTTCGTTTAACTGAGACAAAAGTTCTAGATTGGGGAAACATATTCCCATGTTTAAATATATGTTTTCTACAAATATATGTTCTCTGATATATGAAAAATAGTAAGCAAAATATATATCTTTGGAAGCATGGCGTCTGCATTGTGCCCAGGCGATGCGAAAGCTGGTCACATGCATGTATTATTTTTGTTGTATATGTGGGTGGAAATTCTCATTATTTTAGATGCAAATTCGAAATTATTTGGAAGCAAATTCCCATTTCTTTGGATGCAAAGGCCAAATTTTTAGGAAGCAAATTCCCATTTCTTTGGACGCAAATACAAAAAAATTAGGAAGCAAATTCCCATTCCTTTGGATGCAAATACCAAATTCTTTGGAAGCAAAGTCCCAATTTAATTTCTTCTAAACGCCAATAATAACAATGGTAAAAAAGGTGTTTGATGGAATCATATATTTGTATTGTTGGAAGCATTTTATTGTTGCACTGGTGGCAGCTCTATGGTCATTCGAAACAAAATTTCCTCTAGTCGATCTAAACAAAACAAATGGTCGCGCTGGACACAAATCTCACCGGATTGAAACAATCTCCTGTTGATATGGAAGCAAATTTGCTAGGAAATGGAAGCAAAATGAATTATTCAAGTGATAGAACGTGTTTTCATATATCATAGTATGTGCTTCCCAGTCACAAAAAATTGGCCAGCAGCATGCATTAGACGCACCAGTTTCTCCCACTTTATTGCACATTTCAACGTGTGTACGGATGAAGCAGCAAGGAGGATTTTACTGCTAAAGTGATGTAGGTCTATTTCTGTTGTTCAAGCTATACCTACCTATGCTATGTCCGTCTTTAAAATTCCTAAAAAAAATTGTAAAGGAATCATTGACGCGATGTCGCATTTTTGGTGGGGTGACGAGGACAATCAGAAGAGAATGCACTGGATGGCATGGTGGAAGATGTGTGTACCAACAAACCAAGGAGGCATGGGCTTTCGAGATATACATTGTTTCAATTTGGCTTTGTTAGCCAAACAAGCATGACGTCTTATTGATAAACCGGAGTCTTTATGTGCCATTATTTTGAGAACTAAGTATTTCCCTGATGGCGACTTGATGAGTGCAAGTTTAAAGAAGGGTTCGTCCTTTACTTGGCAAAGCATTATGGCGGGAGTTAACTCACTGAAAAATGGTTATATTTGGCGAGTTGGAAATGGTCAAAAAATTGATATTTGGAGAGATGCATGGATTCCTCACAGTACGGATAGGAAAATTATCACCCCTAGAAGAGGGTGACTTTTGTCAAAGGTAGCTGATCTCATTGATCCAGTTATGAATTGTTGGGACGAAGACTTGGTGAGACAAACTTTGTGGCCGATTGATGCTCAAAGAGTCCTCGCCATTCCCCTTCCTATGCATACCATGGAAGACTTCATTGCGTGGAGTTTTACGAGAAATGGTTTGTTCACTGTTCGATCTGCCTATTTGGAGGAATGGAACCAAAAACATGGAAAGAAATTGCAGTATATAAACGGCATGGGTAGAATCAATGTCAACCCTATTTGGGAGAAGATTTGGAAATTGTCTTGTCCGGCAAAGGTAAAAATCTTTATTTGGCGTACATTGCATGGTACCCTCCCATGTCGTGTTACACTGGCCAATAGACACATGAAGGTCTCGCCTATATGCCCCTCATGCACGAATGAACCGGAAGACACGAAACACGTATTGTTCCTCTGTCAGGAGGCAAAAGAGGTTTGGAACAAACTGGGGATGGGCAGAGTGATTAAAGAAGCATGTGTTATTGATAGGGCAGGAGAAGCAATCCTAGAATTTTTACTTCTGAAGCCAGATAATGAAATAGCTACTCTATGAATCCAGAATGTACGTGAACTAATAGCTATAACCGCTTGGTATTTATGATGGGATAGACATAGGCTAGTTCATGAAGGTAAGGCTCAAAACGCACAACAATCCTCCATGGGGATTAGGGCAATAACAACAAACTATGTAAATGCCCGTTCCCCTAATGCATCTATTAAAAAAGGAGGATGGAGCAAACCTCCTGTGGGACTTGTTAAGCTGAATGTTGATGCTTCGTTTGATCATGATCAGCTTAGTGGTACAGCTGGGGTTGTTCTCAGAGATGATAAAGGAAGATTTATTGCTGGCGGAAACTGGAAGTTTGACTGGTGTGTGGATGTTCTGACAGTGGAAATTTTGGCCCTAAGGTTTGGTTTATACTTGCACAGAGGGCGGGATGTAATCGCCTTCATGTCAACTCAGACAATATTGAAGTCATCAACACAATGAAGAATGGAGGACAATCAGCGGGAGCGGCGGCGGCGGTTTTCGATGATTGCTATTTTTTGGCATGTGATTTTCCTCTTACTAGGTTTGAACATTGTAATAGGGAAGCAAATAAGGTGGCTCAGGAACTAGCCAGATTAGCAAAAATTTCTGTGAAAAATGACTATTTTGAGGAGCCCATGGATGAAATTGTACCTCTTCTTATGGACGATGCAACTATTATTTGCAATTAATAAAGGTAATGGTTTATTTCAAAAAAAAATGTAGGTCTATTTCTGGGGAGCAGTTGACGAGAAACAAAACGCAATTAGTGCAACATGCAAACTAACTACCTAGGCCCACCTCTTCAATCACACGGTCCTGGCTGCATCAATCTAACGGTGGACTAGTAGTCTGATAGGATGCTAAACATCAGTAGTCTGATTCCTAGCACTGCCCATGGTAACATATGCATGTTGCTGCTCTAAATACTCCCCACTATCTAGGTAAAGTAGATGACCTGATAAGTAATTAATGAGAAAAAAGGCAAGTATTAACATAATATCAGTTTACAACCTAATAATTGAAGTATTGCATGACATCACACATATGAATGTTATTAGCCTAAGTTACTCCCTGCTATAACCAGCGTTAGGCACAGTATCCTAGAGAGCGCAAGTTACGATTATTTTAATTGCATTGGCTGCTCTCTCGCTTCGGCCCTTGTATTTCGGAAAGCCCAAGTTACATTCATAAGAGCATGTATAATGGTATTATCTTAGAACTACCACATAGCATAAATGCAGAGGCGATGCTATCTTAGAAGTGCCACATAGCATAAATGTAGAGGCGGAGGAAAAGAAAAAAAAAACTTTGCCTTATCTTAATTAAAAGATGATCTCTTAGTAACAAATATCTTACATATTTTTAAGAATATTTAGTTTTTTTCGTGAGAGAAATACTTGTATTACTCAATCACCAAATTATTACAGTCATCACGAACTATCTCCAGCACCTCATCTGGACAGGAACCAAGTCAAGTCATGGTTCTGCCATGGACCCTATCAAGACTAGCTAAACTATCACTAACCTTATTTTAAGATCGCAAAACATGAGTAATACAAGTACGTCTAAGACTCAAAAGGTATCTAATCTCCTTTATCAGGGAAGCATAAACAAAACGACCGACCACTCCACTTGAGATCATAGCAACCGCTGAGAGCGAATCCATCTCAATGGCTATAGAAAGATCAGAACGCTGAAGTGATGACGAGAGCCCCTCCATGCATCCACATAATTCTGCCTCCAATGCGTCCTTACAAGCATATAAAACTCTGCATGCTGAGAAAATTATATCCCCTTACAATTTTGCAGTATCATTCCCGCACCCGCTGCATCACTCGAAACGTACGAGCTGTGTGTATTTAGTTTAACCCATCCCTTACTAGGAGGTAGCCACACTGGAATTTCCGCTGGTGCACTTGTAGGCACATACGGCCGTTCATAAGATATGATGGTCTTCCCCTTCCCCAGATCCATATGGCCATTTACCTTAATACCAATCAGGCTGTCTAGGTAGTTTTGAAGAAAACGGATAGATACCTCCTGAGCCGGGGCTGGTTTATGGTGAATTACTTCATTGCGAATGTGCCAGTTCCTTTTTTTTTTAGAACATAGATGCTGGGAGCGTCCGGCCTTAAATTAATAAAGCCCACATCGGAACAGGCAGAGTAGCTAACTGTCGGTGTCAAAACCGGCGGATCTCGGGTAGGGGGTCCCGAACTGTGCGTCTAGGCCGGATGGTAACAGGAGGCAGGGGACATGAAGTTTTACCCAGGTTCGGGCCCTCTCGATAGAGGTAAAACCCTACGTCCTGCTTGATTAATATTGATGGTATGGGTATTACAAGAGTTGATCTACCACGAGATCAGGGAGGCTAAACCCTAGAAGCTAGCCTATGGTATGATTGTTGATGTGTATGTTGTCCTACGGACTAAAACCCTCCGGTTTATATAGACACCGGATAGGGTTAGGGTTACATAGAGTCGGTTACAATGATAGGAGATCTGAACATCCGTATCGCCAAGCTTGCCTTCCACGCCAAGGAAAGTCCCTTCCGGACACGGGACAAAGTCTTCAATATTGTATCTTCATAGTCCAGGAGTTCGGCTTGAAGGTATAGTTCGGCTATCCGAACACCCCCTAATCCAGGACTCACTCAGTAGCCCCTGAACCAGGCTTCAATGACGACGAGTCCGGCGCGCAAATTGTCTTCGGCATTGCAAGGCGGGTTCCTCCTCCAAATACTTCATAGAAGATCTTGAACACAAAGATAGTGTCCGGCTCTGAAAAATAAGTTTCCACATATTGCCATAGAGAGAATAATAATATTAACATAAATCTAATCTGCTGACGTATTCCGTGGTGCGACACGTCACGGCCAATCCTTTATCCAAATCGTTTCACTATCCCACCTCAGCCCGTTATGCGAGGCGGTTTCCTTGGCACGTCTTGTCAAAGCAGAGATCGTGTCCCCTCATTACGGGATTCTCATCAATATGGGCGTGGATAACCCAACCGCTTCTAGGATTCCTAGATCATAGGCAAGTCCAAACGGACACGGGGAGGACGCTTGATATCCACCCTCTCTATAAAGGGGCAAAGCTTTTACTTTTCCCTCCCGTGCTCATTCGAATCCTTCCCCCGCCTCAAGCTCAAACGCCCAGAGCTCAGGGCAGGTGCTCCGAACCTTCAGTCATGTCCGGATCCAGCCTTCAAGGCCGATGGATGCCCTCCTCCGTCACGGAAGAAGACATCAAAAAGTTGAGGGAGGCCAGGTATCTAATCGCCGAAATATCGCATCGGCTGCCTCTCCGGGGGCAGGCCGTCCCCTCTCCCAAACCCAACGAGAGCGTTGTGTTCGTCCCCCACTTCCTCCGGGGTCTAGGTTTTGCACTGGATCCTTTCTCAGGGGCTTGATGTTTTATTACGGGCTAGATTTCCATGATCTAGCTCCGGATTGCTTCCTGCATATCACGACTTTTGTTGTCGTATGCTAGGCCTTCCTCCAGGTTACCCCCCACTTCGGCTTATGGCTCAAGACCTTTGAAATAAAGCCGATGGTGATTGAAGGGCGACATGCAGAGTGTGGAGGCGCCTCAATACGCAAAATGACGGGAGCTCCGTGGTCCAAAGGTTCCATCCCAGAGGTGTCCGCATTGTGGCAACAGGAGTGGTTCTACGTCACGACTCCTAGAAGTGCCAAGTGGGCGGCCGCCCCCGTTTTTCGCTCGAGCCCTCCATCACGACTGATGTCATGGATCAACAGAGGACTAGGCTGGGGTCCAGCCAAGGACGTGCCTTTACTGTAAAGCCGCATTAGAGATCTTCTCAACGGAGACCTCAGCTTGGTCGCGGTAATACAAGTTATGCTGGTTCGTCAAGTCCAGCCCAGCAAACGTCGGCACCTTCGCTTGTGGGAGTTCAATCCCGAGGGTCCGCGTGCCATTCAAAATTTTCTCGGCCTGACGCACGAGGATATGTATAAGTCATTCTTCGGACATCAAGTAGAGTGTCCGGAAATCACCGAGGACGTGGGCCTGAGCAGTAACCGCGCCGCCGAACAGGTAAAGAATCTTCCGGCCAAACACATTATCGTTCCTTCGTTGCGAAGTTATTGAGAGTTTGCTTTTTCGACCAGGACTGGCTAACAAAGGCGAAATTGATTCGGTGTTTGGCCCCCCTCCCTGAAGGCTTGGAGAATCCGGTATTGGAAAAGATGCTCCAGACCGCACCTTGCCCGGATCCCTTGAAGGAAGATACTGTGGAGGGTAACGCGGGCGGATGCGGGCCCCCAATGCTGCCTATTCTAACCGAGGGAGCAAGCGTCTCCACGAAGGAAGACGACCGGAAAAGGAAAAGGACTGCGCCCGGGAATTCAGAAGCCGAAGCTTCCAAACGGGAGAAGAAATCTTCTACCGGGGGCCCTACCTCGGGGGGCGGTGCTGCCGCACAAAGTCCACGGGGGGATCAATTCTCCCGGGAGTCGTAAGTGACCCGAAAACTTTAGTGGTACAGATATGCCATCTTTTTCCTTCTGAGAAAATAACCACCGCATGTATTTGTGCAGTTCGGGCCTTAGCCCCTCTCAAATGAGTTCGTCTTCGGGGGATCTTCTTCTAGAGATGATGGAGAGCGAGACGCCTCCTCTGGACTCCTCCGCTCCGGAAGCGGGCGACCCTGAAGTGTCGTCGCGGAGGGCCTCTCCGAGTGCGGAGAGGCCAGAAGGTGATCCAATCGATCCCCGAGGCTCCCAGTGTCCGGCTCCCAAAGAGGGTAGACAAAAGAGTCCGTCGCCGTCTAGTGTGCGATCGGACGTTCTGAGGGAGTTGGTGGGGCGAGCGGCCATCTCAGATGATCACCATGTGCTGATGAATATGGTGATGGAGAGGATATCGTCCGCTGAAAGCGGATTGCATGAAGCTTTTATGAGTCTACTGACAGGCTTTGAGGTACGTGAAAAGGGATGTGTAATAGTCCTGCACATGCTAGGTGTGCCCTGTGTAGATAATAGCCCCTGAGACTCTAGTTGTCGTCGGAAACGATGACGAACGGAGGATCATATTCCCAGGTAATAACCATACTGCCTTTATGTGCAGGAGATGGAAGCTCCGGTGGCCAGCCGGACTAGCCAGTTTGCCCGTTTAGAACGGCGGTTGGATGCGGCAGATGCCGACATCGAGCTTGTTAACAGAAGGCTTGACGAGGCGTAGGGTAAGGATCCTTGTCTGGTAAATGCCAAATAGGAAGAGTATGATGCCAGTGTTTTTAACATATTATGACTGCAGATGGAGCTGCCACTGTTGAAGCCTTGCAGGCGGAACTTGCACGAGCCAAGGAACAAGCAAGATTGGGTAATGCGGCTGCTTTGAAGGCGGCCGAAGAGTTGCGAGCCGAGAAGGCCGCACATGGCGAGAGCCGGAAGAAGATGGCTAATATGGCCGTAGAATTAAAAGCCGCCGTAGACCGTTGCCAGGCTCTTGAAAAGGAAGACCAGGCGAAGGCATCGGACCTTGAGAAGGCTGCTGTAACGGGAAAAGACCTCCGCTTTGCTATGAGGGCAAAGAAGGAGGAGCTGCGGGAAGTCGGGGATATTGTAGCCAGAAAGTCCTTTATGCTGCAGAGGAAGTACGGAGATCCACGGTATGCGCCTCTGGATCGGTTGTGGAGTTCGGAGGATGCGTATATGGATTTAGCGGCGAGCGCTGCCGATGCAGCCAAGTACTTCCAGAGTCAGACGGACCGTGAAGTAGACCAGCTGTTTTGGAAGCAATTCCTTTCTCCCGAGCATCCGCTTTCGTTGACGGACCAATTAGCCGGATGGGCCGAACTAAATAGGTTGTCCAGACTCTCCATGAGGTCTGTTGTGGATCAATTATGGCCCGGAAAGTTAAAACCGAGCAGCTATTTCAGCTTGGTGCAGCAAGTCCTCGATGTGGTGCCGCGCATAAATGAGATGAAGAGGTCGGCGTGCATAGAAGGCGCACGGATGGCCTTTGCCCGTGCTAAAGCATACTGGGCAGAGATGGATGCTACCACTGTTGCAGCGCAGGATTCGGCCGTAGGTCGAAGGGCTGCTGAGCACTACTTTGAGGAAGTCCTTGAGGGTGCTCGTTTGATAGAGACCCAGTGCTCAAAAAATATTATGTTTCATTGACATGTAATCTCATTGTAAGCGAAATGCTTTTTAAATTTTTATGAGGCTACTTTTATACTTTTGCCTGATAGTAATGTGATGCCTCATGGGTGGCCGTTTATGTATACATGTGTATAACCTGAAAGATTGCATTCGTCGGCTTCAACCCCCACGCATATAATGCGGAGGTGTTCGCAGAAACACGCGTTCACACTTAACCCGACATCTTGGTCCTATTAAGGAGGTGATAGCGGAGCGAGCGAGGCTACCAGACTATAATGCTTTAACACTTTCACTTAGCCATAGGAGTTTGACAGTGGGGCTACTAGATAGCCCCTGGTGGCTCCGCACTCTCCCGATCCTGGGGTGCGTATATGCCTAGCCGGAAAGCGGCCCTTCATTAAGGTGGAGGAATTCTAACATTCCCATGGGTCATCGAGTGGTTGACCAGTCTCACGCTAGATCATGACAGTCAGTTTTCGGCTTTCTCTACTGAGGCGCTCGTCCGGATGAACCAGGGCACAATCGCAGTAGTTCTCCTGGTGCTACCTTAGCCGGTAAAGCGGAACGTAAGGCACAAAAACACAAGAGCCAGGCAAACCCAACATTTGACCAAAGATAATGATTCGGAGCTAATGCATACAGGGCCAAACTCGCGACGCCGAATACTCCCTAAGGTATTCGGTCTTTGTGGTATAAACCGGGCCTGAAGAATGGCCTTTGTAAGAAGCCCCTTGTGTCTAGGTACGTGCATTGTTCTGGCGTGGACACATGTCAAAATGTCAGCATCCTTCTCAACGGTGGATATGTATCAACAAGAGACAGTAAAAAAGGTTTACGCAGGGTCTTAATCTAAAAAGAATCCTTGGGTCGGGTCCCTGCTGCACGTCTGCGTCTGTGTCTCCGTTGTGCCGTGTCCTGGACGGGTGTAGCACGATGATTATCTGTAAAAGAGAGGAATTTAGGTAAAAAGGTTGTCGTGCAAAAGGATAGTTTTCTAAAGAAACCATGTATAATTCAAGATAAGAAGAAATCACCACTTGTCTGCGTGCGTTGAGCCCCTTGTACTTTTGAAAGATAGGGGTGTGACCATTTATTTGATATGAGCAACGGCGCCGGATTTGGTTAGTTGTGTCTGAGGTCTTGATGACCTATTGGATGCTTTTGCTGGTCCAGGCGCCTTTAGTGTGCGGCTGCTAAGGCAGCATCACTCTCTTCGGCGCGTAGAGATCGCTTGATACTTCCGTGCACTGAAATGATGCCACGTGGATCGGGCATCTTGAGTGTTAGGGAGGCATAGTGTGGTATTGCATTAAAGCGAGCGAAAGCTTCGCGTCCGAGTAGTGCTTGATAGCCACTTTTAAATGGAGCGATGTGAAAAGTGAAATGCTCGCGACGGAAGTTATCGGGGGAGCCGAATATAACTTGTAGTAGGAGGGAGCCCGTACAACGAGCCCCTGGGCCTGGCGTTACTCCTTTAAAGGTAGTATTGCTATGGCGAATTTGTGTTGGGTCTAACCCCATCCCGCGGATTGTATCTTGATATATTAGGTTTAAGCTACTGCCGCCATCCATTAGGACTCGTGTGAAGTGGTATCCGCCAATTACTGGGTCTAATACCAGTGCAGCCCATCCTGCGTGCCGGATACTTAATGCGTAATCACGGTGGTTGAAGGTGATCGGTTGAGACGACCAGTGGTGGGACTTCGCGGTGATGGGCACTTGGGTATTTTTTTAGGGGAGTGCCGCATTGTTTTTTCTCTTGATCACGTGTAACACGTTTACTGTTTTGACGTCGGGTGGAAATTTCTTTTGTTCCCCCTTGTCTTGATTGGGAGGCTCGTCCTCGTCTTCACTTGGTGTATCTTCCCCTTTGTGTATGGCGTTAAGCTTGCCGGACTGCTTGAAGACCCAAAATTCTCTATGGGTATGATTAGCAGGTTTGCTAGGGGTACTATGGATCTGACATACTTGGTCCAGAATTTTGTTGAGGCTAGACAGTTCATCTCTGGTGCCTTTGGAGGGCGGCTTTTGGTTTGGCCGAGGGACTTTGAATCCGGCATTTACTACCGTGCCCTTCGTGCTGTCTTCTTTATTCCAGCGTTTGTTACTGCTGTTGCGCCGTGATTTCCCGTTTCCATCTCTAACTTCAGATGTGCTGGGGTCGCTGGTGCTGCATCTGGCTAGCCAACTGTCCTCACCCGCGCAGAAGCGGGTCATGAGGTTTGTTAATGCGGCCATCATTCTCGGCTTATTTTGGCCGAGGTGCCTGGCGAGCCATTCGTCGCGGACGCTGTGCTTGAAAGCCGCTAAGGCTTCGGCGTCCGGACAATCGACAATCTGGTTCTTTTTAGTAAGGAACCTGTTCCAAAGTTTTCGGGCTGACTCTCTGGGCTGTTGAGTTATATGACTCAAGTCGTCCGCATCCGGAGGTTGGACATAAGTCCCTTGAAAGTTTGCCCGAAAGGCGTCTTCGGGCTCTTCCCAACTTCCAATGGAGCTTTCGGGGAGGCCTTTGAGCCAGTGACGAGCTGGCCCTTTGAGTTTGAGAGGTAAGTACTTGATGGCATGGAGATCATCCCCTCGAGCCATATGTATATGAAGGATATAGTCCTCAATCCAGACCCCAGGGTCTGTTGTTCCGTCGTATGCCTCTATGTTTACGAGCTTGAATCCCTCTGGGAATTCGTGGTCCAGCACCTCATCGGTGAAACATAGGGGGTGTGCGGCACCCCTGTAGCTGGGTGTGCCGCGTTGTTCGGATGCTTGTGTTGCATTGTATGCTGGGGCGCGCTTGAGTGGTCCATAGATGGATCTTGTTGCACCGTCCTTTGGGTGTGAGCCCTCGCATGGGTCGCGTGTTGTATTGTGAGCGGCGTTGAATGCCGTTCTGTGGTGGTAGAGGGGTCGTCTATCCGACTAGGTGGTTGCTTTGATATTTGGTTGTGGGGGGTCTGAGGCCACCTCATCGAATTCGGGTAGCAGCTTCCGCTTTGGGTAGCTCTTGGAGGGATGATTGTCGCCGTACCTTGCTGCAGTGTTGAGTATTTTGCTCCATTTGAACTGGAGCGTGTTTTGTGCGGCCTTGAGCCTCCGCTTCTGCTTTTTGAGGCTTCTTGCGGTGGCGACGAGCCTTTTATGGGCATTCTGCTGCTCCGAGTGCCTGTCCGGCGTTATGTCGTCTGGACCATTATCATTGATAGGGTTTGTTTGTTCGGTTTGATTATCCGGATTGCCGTTGTCTGGTAGTGGTTCGCCCTGCTCTAGCGCTGGATCAGTGTGATCGCTATTTCTGTCGAGGCGGGATTTGGGGCGGCGCTTGCGTCGCCACTTTGACTACTTTTCGAGGGAACAATCCTTCGGTGCGTCCTTCCGTTCCTCGCCGTCATCTTTGGGTGCGTCCACCATGTATACTTCATATGACGAGGTGGTGTTCCAGGGCTCGATAGGCGCTGATTCTTCATCGTCTCCTTCATCGGCGTCCATACCGTCGATGTCGTCGGAGTTGAAGTCGAGCATGTCGGTTAAATCGTCGACAATGGCTACCAAGTGGGTGGTGGGTGGGTTTTGAATTTCTTCATCGTCCGAATCCCAACCTTGCTGACCGTAGTTTGGCCAGGGTTCTCCTGATAAAGAGAGAAATTTTAGTGACTTCAGGATATCGCCGAAAGGCGAGTGCTGAAAGACATCCGCGACCGAACTCCATGATCGGCGCCCAACCGGATTCGCTCGGCAGGGGCACGGAGGGTTCGGAGTCCGGAGAAGAATCCGGCTCCATGGAGTCATGAGTCTTGCAGAGTACGGGGCTGGTGTTCGGCTCAACCGCCATTGGGATCACAGCCCCCGAGGCGGCGTCCAACCGCCCATCCTCGATCGGCGCGGTCGGCTCCGAACCAGGGGCCGGAGCCGATGCAGGTGCAGCCTCCTGTGCACTGTTCGGCGGTAGAGCTAGATCATGCTCGTCGTGATAGTGCGGCGTGCTCGGCAGTGGTTCGAATCCGTCGAAGATCAAGTCCCCGCAGATGTCGGCCGTGTAGTTTAAACTTTCTAATCTGACCTGACGGCCAGGGGCGTAGCTTTCGATCTGCTCTAGATGGCCAAGTGAATCGGCCCGCAGTGCAAAGCCATCAAAGACGAAGATCTGTCCGGGGAGGAAGGTCTCACCCTGGACCGCATCGCCATTGATGATCGTAGGAGCCATCGGGCCTGACGGCGACGGCACAGAGGAACTCTCAATGAAAGCACCAATGTCGGTGTCAAAACCGGCGGATCTCGGGTAGGGGGTCCCGAACTGTGCGTCTAGGCCGGATGGTAACAGGAGGCAGGGGACAAGAAGTTTTACCCAGGTTCGGGCCCTATCGATGGAGGTAAAACCCTACGTCATGCTTGATTAATATTGATGGTATGGGTATTACAAGAGTTGATCTACCACGAGATCAGGGAGGCTAAACCCTAGAAGCTAGCCTATGGTATGATTGTTGATGTGTATCTTGTCCTACGGACTAAAACCCTCCGGATTATATAGACACCGGATAGGGTTAGGGTTACATAGAGTCGGTTACAATGGTAGGAGATCTGAACATCCGTATCGCCAAGCTTGCCTTCCACGCCAAGGAAAGTCCCTTCCGGACACGGGACAAAGTCTTCAATCTTGTATCTTCATAGTCCAGGAGTCCGGCTTGAAGGTATAGTTCGGCTATACGAACACCCCCTAATCCAGGACTCCCTCACTAACCACGGACATTACAAGTTCGAGACAAAAGCCAGGGCTACGCGAGAAACAGGAAGCTTAAGGTTCAAAGCCTGACTGCGCGAAATGTTACAAGGCCGAAGCCCATGGCCTTGAGTACGCAGAATCGCCAAAACAAAAACAAGTGCCCACCCTCAGGATGGCACCACTGGCTCCCTAGCCGCGACGTAAACCTGGTGAATACGGACTTTGGCATGCTTCATGAGATCAGCGTCCTTCGGCTTCACCAACGGACTCCATTGCTGCAAGAGGAAAGAGCATTTGTAGATAATATTAGCCGGGTGCGTCAGGAGCTGTCCTTCAATGGTAAGTTTGTTGCGTGTCAGCCACAGGGACCATAGCATCGCGCCTATGCTGGTCCATAGCACCCTCTTGCCCTGCCCCTGGACCGAGTCCAGGAGCGCCACCAGTTCGTGCGAGGAGCGCGGGTCCCACGAGACCCCGGCCGCCTCGCGCATTGCACTTCAAGCAAAACGCGCCAGCGGGCAAAGGAAAAAGACAGGTTCGCGTTCTCTGGCGACCCGCACAGCGCACATGGCCCAGAAGCCGGCCGTTCCTTTTTGCAATGTTAACTGATGTGGGGAGTCGATCGCGTAACAGCTGCCAGAGGAACACTTTGATTTTCAGAGGGACGCGGGCTTGCCAAAGCCCTTTAGCCACTGTCTGTACTGACCCTTGGCACCGTTTGTGGTACAAAGACTTGACGGAGAACTTCCCGGATGCATTGAGGTGCCAAGAAACCCTATCACGCTCCTCAGTTAGCTCCACGGGGGCTACGAGTTGCAGTAAAGCCTCCCACTTCGATGCTTCCTGCTCGTTCAGGTTACGGCGGAAGGCAATGGCCAGGGGGTGAGCCAATGCCTCTGCCACTCGCTGGTCCGGCGTCACTGCTAGAGCGTACAAATCTAGGAACACTTCCCAGAGAGGGCCTGTGCCCACCCTAAAATCTAGCTAGAAACGGGTGGAGCGACCATTACCGACTTGGAACTTGGCACCTTTATCAAAAGCAGGTCTGATGGCCTATATGTGTTGCCAAAAGGGGGAGCCCCTTTCTTCCCCTTCAAAGAAATTCCCGTTGGGAAAGTACTTGTCCCGAAGGATGTCAGCCCAAAGTCCAGTCGCTCCTTGCAAGAGTTTCTAGATCCATTTGCACATGAGCGCTATGTTCTGAAGTCTGGTGTTGGTGATCCCTAGTCCTCCCAAGGACTTGGGCCTACATACCGCAGCCCATTTCACCATGTGGTATTTGCGCTTAAGGACCGACCCCTCCCAAAAGAATCGTGCACGCGGCGTGTCCAACTTGGCATGAACCCCTTCTGCCAATAGGAACAGCCCCATAGCAAACATGGGGAGCGAGGAAAGACTCGAGTTGGTGAGAACCAGTTTGGTTGCGGAGGACATGAACTTGCCGCGCCACGGGCTCACCTTCTTCCCCGCCTTCCCTGTCAGTGGTGCCCATTCGTCTATCGTCACCCGACGTGGCGCTAGAGGCAGCCCCGGATACGTAAAGGGAAATCTTCCCACTTTACAATTGAGGAGGTCTGCGATACGGTGCCCCTCCTCTCTGTCAATCCCCATCGACAGGACTTCATACTTGTGGAAGTTTATTTTTAGGTCGAACATCACTTCAAAGCTTAACAGCAGGGCCTTAACCATAGCGATGTTGTGGTCGTCTGGTTGGAACAGTAGCAGAGTGTCGTCTGCGTACTACAAGTGGGAGATCCCCCCTGGGATAAGGTGGCCAACCACACCCTTGATATGGCCAGCCACGCTCGCCCTGCGCAGCATTGCCGCAAGGGCATCTACCACGAAGTTGAACAGGAGTGGGAAGATGGGATCGCCCTGACGTAACCCCTGCTTGTTCTTGAAGAAATTCCCTACTTCTCCATTTACCGAAATAGCAGTTTGGCCACCCGAGACCAGCTGCAAAATCTGGTGCACCCACATGGCCGAGAAGCCTCGACTAAGAAGGACCTGGCGCAAAAAATTCCAATGCACGCGGTCATAAGCTTTTTCAAAGTCAAGTTTTAGTAGAATAGCCGGTTCGTTGGTACGTTTGAGCTCATGAATGATCTCCTGGAGCGCAAGAGAGCCTTCTAGAATGTTTCGACCGCGTATAAAAGCCGTTTGGGTGCGGCTGATTGTGCGATGCGCAATCGGGACCAGGCGGGAGGTGGTGGCTTTAGAACATATCTTGAACGGAACGTTGATGAGCGCGATCGCCTAAACTGGCAGATGTTATCTGCCCCAGCCACCTTAGGGATCAGTGATAGGATCCTGAAATTTAGCCTAGAGATGTCTACCGTTGTCGGTGTCAAATCCGGCGGATCTCGGGTAGGGGGTCCCGAACTGTGCGTCTAGGCCGGATGGTAATAGGAGGCAGGGGACACGAAGTTTTACCCAGGTTCGGGCCCTCTCGATGGAGGTAAAACCCTACGTCTTGCTTGATTAATATTGATGGTATGGGTATTACAGGAGTTGATCTACCACGAGATCAGAGAGGCTAAACCCTAGAAGCTAGCCTATGGTATGATTGTTGATGTGTATGTTGTCCTACGGACTAAAACCCTCCGGTTTATATAGACACCGGATAGGGTTAGGGTTACATAGAGTCGGTTACAATGGTAGGAGATATGAACATCCGTATCGCCAAGCTTGCCTTCCACGCCAAGGAAAGTCCCTTCCGGACACGGGACGGAGTCTTCAATCTTGTATCTTCATAGTCCAGGAGTCTGGTTTGAAGGTATAGTTCGGCTATCCGAACACCCCCTAATCCACGACTCCCTCAGTAGCCCCCGAACCAGGCTTCAATGACGATGAGTCCGGTGCGCAGATTGTCTTCGGCATTGCAAGGCGGGTTCTCCTCCAAATTCTGTGTACCTGTTCAAATAAAGTCCGGTTTCTTGTAGATGTTGCGCTCCTTGGCTTCTACGCCCAATAATCGGCGTTTTCCACGTGTCAAACGAATATGAAAAGTCTGAGTGTTTTTACGTTCACACCCCTAGCTGCATGAATGAGTTGCCCTTTTTAAGGGGACGAGGATTTAGATCCAATCCACACCTTCTCCCCTCCACGAGTGCTCATCAGAGCGCATCCGACAAAAGTCCATTCCACCATGGCCAGCCGCCGCAACTCCTCCTCTCATGCTTCTAGCCCTAAGCCTGGATATTGGGAGAGATGTTCTACTCCGCATAGCGAGCTAGTGACGCTTTAGACCAAAGGATTTCTCCCCTCGGCCTATATGGTCCCGGTCCGAGCCGGTCTCGCCGTCTACAACGGCGGAGAGCAAGCAGAGAATGCCCCTAATCCATCTAAAGGAGAGCGGGTGTGCCTTGTTCCTTAGTTAATAAGGGGGCTCGGATTTCCCATCCACCCATTTCTCCGGGGGTTCCTGGAGTTCTACGGCCTCCAGCTACATCATCTCACGCCCGCCTCAGTATTGCATATCGCGGGCTTTGTAGCCCTCTGCGAGCTATTCCTGGGTATCGAAGCTCATTTCGAACTGTGGAAGGAGCTATTTTGCCTCGTGCCCCATTCCAAGAAAGGGTCAATGTATCAAGTGGGCGGAGCCGAAGTATGGCGCATCGCCGGGACAAGATATCTGTCCGGAACCCCAAAGAAGGCGTCCGAAGACTGGCCCTCGGAATGGTTCTATATAGAAAACGTCCCGCTGCCGGATCCTGTCCGGATCGGCCTCCCAGAGTTCGATAGTGCTCCTTTAAAAAAGCGCCTAAGCTAGCGTCCACGGAGCCCTCAAAGGGAAAGCGACAGGGACATCATTTATCTCATGGGCCAAATAAGATTGTTAGCCCATTCCGGACTAACCATGATCGGAGTTATGGCCGAATGCATCATGCGGGGGGTGCAGGCGCTTCAGTACAGAAGCCACTCCATGTGGGATTTCAACGGGGAGGACGACGCCACCCGCTACGGCCGTAAAGGGCCAGATTTAGTTGCCGCTCTATTAAAGATCTTGTCCACTTTGTACAAGGGGGAAGAGGAGGAATTTCTCCGCGTCAACCCACAGGGTGGATTCTCTATGCACAATCCCCCAAGCTGGGTAAGTGGTCGCTTTTACTTGCTCATCCGTTTAGTGTTCCCATTGTTAAATACTTAGTCTGATGACTTCAACGCAGGAACTGCGCCGGGCCGTAAAGGACATAAGCAGCCCGCCTCCACAACCTGAGGACTCAGGACGGTCTCTCGACCCGGCCTCTCAGGAGGATCCGGACATATCTGTGGAGTTGATTGATGGAGTGTTCCATCAAGGCGTTGAGAAGGATGCTGATGTTTTGGCATGTGGCCACGCCAGAACAATGCACGTACCTGGACACAAGGGGCTTCTTACAAAGGCCATTCTTCAGGCCCGGTTTATACCACAAAGACCGAATACCTTAGGGAGTATTCGGCGTCGCGAGTTTGGCCCTATATGCATCAGCTCCGAATCATTGTCTTTGGTCAAATGTTGGGTTTGCCCGGCTCCTGTGTTTTGGTGCCTTACGTTCCGCTTTACCGGCTAAGGTAGCACCAGGAGAACTACTGCGATTGCGCCCTGGTTCATCCGGACGAGCGCCTCAGTAGAGAAAGCCGAAAACTGACTGTCATGATCTAGCGTGAGACTGGTCAACCACTCGATGACCCATGGGAATGTTAGAATTCCTCCGCCTTAACGAAGGGCCGCTTTCCGGCCAGGCATATACGCACCCCAGGATTGGGAGAGTGCGGAGCCACCAGGGGCTATCTAGTAGCCACACTGTCAAACTCCTATGGCTAAGTGAAAGTGTTAAAGCATTATAGTCCGGTAGCCTCGCTCGCTCCGCTATCACCTCCTTAATAGGACCAAGACGTTGGGTTAAGTGTGAATGCGTGTTTCTGCGAACACCTCCGCATTATATGCATGGGGGTTGAAGCCGACGACTGCAATCTTTCAGGTTATACACATGTATACATAAACGGCCACCCAGGAGGCATCACATTACTTTCAGGCAAAAGTATAAAAGTAGCCTCATAAAAATTTAAAAAGCATTTCGCTTACAATGAGATTACATGTCAATCAAACATAATATTTTTTGAGCACTGGGTCTCTATCAAACGAGCACCCTCAAGGAATTCCTCAAAGTAGTGCTCAGCAGCCCTTCGACCTACGGCCGAATCCTGCGCTGCAACAGTGGTAGCATCCATCTCTGCCCAGTATGCTTTAGCACGGGCAAAGGCCATCCGTGCGCCTTCTATGCACGCCGACCTCTTCATCGCATTTATGCGCGGCACCACATCGAGGACCTGCTGCACCAAGCTGAAATAGCTGCTCGGTTTTGACCTTCCGGGCCATAGTTGATCCACAACAGACCTCACAGAGAGTCCGGACAACCTATTTAGTTCGGCCCATCCGGCTAATTGGTCCGTCAATGAAAGCGGACGCTCGGGAGAAAGGAATTGCTTCCAAAACAGCTGGTCTACTTCACGGTCCGTCTAACTCTGGAAGTACTTGGCCGCATCGCCAGCGCTCGCCGCCAAATCCATATACGCATCCTCCGAACTCCACAGCCGATCCAGAGGCGCATACCGTGGATCTCTGTACTTCCTCTGCAGCATAAAGGACTTTCCGGCTACAATATCCCCGGCTTCCCGCAACTCCTCCTTCTTTGCCCTCATAGCAGAGCGGAGGTCTTTTCCCGTTACAGCAGCCTTCTCAAGGTCCGATGCCTTCGCTTGGTTTTCCTTTTCAAGAGCCCGGCAACGGTCTACGGCGGCTTTTAATTCTACGACCATATTAGCCATCTTCTTCCGGCTCTCGCCATGTGCGGCCTTCTCGGCTCGCAACTCTTCGGTCGCCTTCAAAGCAACCGCATTACCCAATCTTGCTTGTTCCTTGGCTCGGGCAAGTTCCGCCCGCAAGGCTTCAATAGTGGCAGCTCCATCTGCAGTCATAACATGTTAAAAACACTGGCATCATACTTTTCCTATTTGGCGTTTACCAGACAAGGATCCTTACCCTGCGCCTTGTCAAGCCTTCTATTAACAAGCTCGATGTCGGCATCTGCCGCATCCAACCGCCGTTCTAAACGGGCAAACTGGCTAGTCCGGCTGGCCACTGGAGCTTCCATCTCCTGCACATAAAGGCAGTATGGTTATTACCTGGGAATATGATCCTCCGTTCGTCATCGTTTCCGACGACAACCAGAGTCTCAGGGGCTATTATCTACACAGGGCACACCTAGCATGTGCAGGACTATTACACATCCCTTTTCACGTACCTCAAAGCCTGTCAGTAGACTCATAAAAGCTTCATGGAATCCGCTTTCGGCGGACGATATCCTCTCCAACACCATATTCATCAGCACACGGTGATCATCTGAGATGGCCGCTCGCCCCACCAACTCCCTCAGAACGTCCGATCGCACACTAGACGACGCTGGACTCTTTTGTCTACCCTCTTCGGGAGCCGGACACTGGGAGCCTCGGGGATCGATTGGATCACCTTCTGGCCTCTCCGCACTCGGAGAGGCCCTCCGTGACGACACTTCAGGGTCGCCCGCTTCTGGAGCGGAGGAGTCCGGAGGAGGCGTCTCGCTCTCCATCATCTCTGGAAGAAGATCCCCTGAAGACGAACTCATTTGAGAGGGGCTAAGGCCCGAACTGCACAAATACATGCGGTGGTTATTTTCTCAGAAGGAAAAAGATGGCATATCTGTACCACTAAAGTTTTCAAGTCACTTACGACTCCCGGGAGAATTGACCCCCCCGTGGACTTTGTGCGGCAACACCGCCCCCCGAGGTAGGGCCCCCGGTAGAAGATTTCTTCTCCCGTTTGGAAGCTTCGGCTTCCGAATTCCCGGGCGCAGTCCTTTTCCTTTTCCGGTCGTCTTCCTTCGTGGAGATGCTCGCTCCCTCGGTTAGAACAGGCAGCATTGGGGGCCCGCGTCCGCCCGCGTTACCCTCCACAGTATCTTCCTTGGAAAGCCACCTCGTCATATGACATATACATGGTGGACACCCCAAAAGAGGGAGAGGGCGATGCAACAGCGGAGGATGACCACTCCAAGAAAAAGCAAAAGCGCCGGCGTCAGCGGCGCCGCTCAAAATCCCGCCAACACAAAAACGGCGATTCCAGCACGGGAGATAATAATACCCCGGAAAGCGCCGAAGAACATCCCCCCTAGCAAGATTTAGCACAGGAGGATGGAGAAACCAGCCCTCATGAGAGAGCGGCCGACAGAGAGGTCGAGGACGATAATTATATGCCTCCCTCCGAAGACGAGGCAAGCCTCGACGACGACGAATTCCACGTGCCGGAGGATCCCGTCAAACAAGAGCGTTTTCAACGCAGGCTTATGGCCCCTTCAAGAAGCCTCAAGAAAAAACAGCAGCAGCTCAAAGCTGATCAAGATCGGCTAGTCGATAGATGGACTGAAGTCCTCGCGACCGAAGAGCATAAACCTGAACGCCCCTCCAAGTGCTACCCGAAGCGCAGGTTGCTACCCCGATTAGAGGAGGAAGCACTCGACGTGGCCGCGACAAAGAGGCCTCATGGCCCTCCACCCAAGCCGCACCCCGTACCAAGGCACGGGAATACGCGCGGGACTTACGAGACATGTTGGAGGATAAGGCAAGGCAAACAAGATCGATCTACGGATCGCGTAGGCGCCCCACGGCTCGAGACGATAATTGTCATGCCGGCCACAAGTTCGGTAGGGCCGAACACAGTAGAAAAAGCTCATTTGAGCTATGTCATGATATCGCCCAGTACAGAGGCGCCGCACACCCATTGTGCTTCATAGACGAAATAATGGATCATCAAATCCCCGAGGGTTTGAAACCCGTAAACATCGAATCATATGACGGCTCAACAGATCCTGCGGTATGGATCGAGGATTATCTCCTTCATATCCATATGGCCCGCGGCGATGATTTCCACGCCATCAAATACCTCCCACTCAAGCTTAAAGGACCAGCCCGGCACTGGCTTAACAACCTGCCAATAGGGTCAATCAGCTGTTGGGAGGACCTGGAAGCCGCATTCCTCGACAATTTCCAGGGCACCTATGTGCGACCCCCAGACGCTGACGACCTAAGCCACGTAATTCAGCAGCCAGACGAATCGGCCAGGCAAGTCTGGACACGGTTCCTAACCAAGAAAAATCAAATACTCGACTGTCCGGACGCAGAGGCCTTAGCAGCCTTCAAGCATAATATCCGTGACGAGTGGCTTGCCCGGCACCTAGGACAGGAGAAGCCGAAATCTATGGCAGCACTCACGGCACTCATGACCCGCTTTTGCGTGGGAGAGGACAGCTGGCTTGCTCGTAGCAACAATATGACCAAGAACCCTGGTAGTTCGGACATCAGGGATGTTAGTGGCAGGTCACGTCGCAACCAACAGAAGCACCGCATCAACGGCGACAATGCTAAGGATACGACAGTTAATGCCGGATTCAGAGGCTCTAAATCCGGTCAGCGGAAAAAATCATTCAAAAGGAATCTTAGGGGCCCGTCCAGCTTGGACCGAATACTCGACCGCTTGTGCCAAATACACGGCACCCCCGAAAAGCCAGCCAATTACACCAACAGAGATTGCTGGGTGTTCAAGCAGACATGCAGATTAAGCGTTGACAATGAAGACAAGGGGTTGCATAGCGATGACGACGAGGAACTGAAGGAAATATGCCCTAGAGGCAATAATAAAGTTATTATTTATTTCCTTATATCATGATAAATGTTTATTATTCATGCTAGAATTGTATTAACCGGAAACATAATACATGTGTGAATACATAGACAAACAGAGTGTCACTAGTATGCCTCTACTAGACTAGCTCGTTAATCAAAGATGGTTATGTTTCCTAACCATGAACAAAAGAGTTGTTATTTGATTAACGGGATCACATCATTAGAAGAATGATGTGATTGACATGACCCATTCCATTAGCTTAGCACCCGATCGTTTAGTATGTTGCTATTGCTTTCTTCATGACTTATACATGTTCCTATGACTATGAGATTATGCAACTCCTGTTTACCGGAGGAACACTTTGTGTGCTACCAAACGTCACAACGTAACTGGGTGATTATAAAGGAGCTCTACAGGTGTCTCCAAAGGTAAATGTTGGGTTGGGGTATTTCGAGATTAGGATTTGTCACTCCGATTGTCGGAGAGGTATCTCTGGGCCCTCTCGGTAATGCACATCACATAAGCCTTGCAAGCATCACAACTAATGAGTTAGTTAAGAGATGATGTATTACGAAACGAGTAAAGAGACTTGCCGGTAACGAGATTTAACTAGGTATTGAGATACCGACGATCGAATCTCGGGCAAGTAACATATCGATGACAAAGGGAACAACATATGTTGTTATGCGGTCTGACCGATAAAGATCTTTGTAGAATATGTGGGAGCCAATATGAGCATCCAGGTTCCGCTATTGGTTATTGACCGGAGACGTGTCTTGGTCATGTCTACATTGTTCTCGAACCCCTAGGGTCCGCACGCTTAAGGTTTCGATGACAGTTATATTATGAGTTTATGCATTTTGATGTACTGAAGTTTGTTCGGAGTCCCGGATGTGATCACGGACATGACGAGGAGTCTCGAAATGGTCGAGACATAAAGATTGATATGTTGGAAGCCTATATTTGGATATCGGAAGTGTTCCGGGTGAAATCGGGATTTTACCGGAGTATCGGGAGGTTACCGGAACCCCCCGGGAGGTATATGGGCCTTAGTGGGCTTTAGTGGAAGAGAGGAGAGGTGGCCAGGGCTGGGCCGCGCGCCCCTCCCCCTAGTCCGAATAGGACAAGGAGAGGAGGGCGGCGCCCCCCCTTCCCTCTCTCTCTCCTCTTTCCCCCTTCCCGAATCCTATTCCAACTAGGAAAGGGGGGGAATCCTACTCCCGGTGGGAGTAGGACTCCTCCTGGTGCGCCCTCCTCCTGGCCGGCCGCACCTCCCCTTGCTCCTTTATATACGGGGGCAGGGGGCACCCCTAGACACAAGTTGATCCACGTGATCATATTCTTAGCCGTGTGCGGTGCCCCCTTCCACCATAATCCTCGATAATATTGTAGCGGTGCTTAGGCGAAGCCCTGTGACGGTAGTACATCAAGACCGTCACCACGCCGTCGTGCTGACGGAACTCTTCCCCGACACTTTGCTGGATCGGAGTCCGGGGATCGTCATCGAGCTGAACGTGTGCTAGAACTCGAAGGTGCCATAGTTTCGGTGCTTGATCGGTCGGGCCGTGAAGACGTACGACTACACCAACCACGTTGTGCTAACGCTTCCGCTGTCGGTCTACAAGGGTACGTAGATCACACTCTTCCCTCTCGTTGCTATGCATCACCATGCTCTTGCGTGTGCGTAGGAAAATTTTGAAATTACTACGTTTCCCAACAGGAGCCCCGGCTGCCGAACAACAATGGACAGAAGGGTTTTCCCCCACAGGTGCGGACGGTGAACATGATATACGCCACCCACGTCCCCAAAAGGGAGCGGAAGCGCGCGTTAAGGGACGTATACGCGGTAGAGCCAGTCGCCCCAAAGTTCAACCCATGGTCCTCCTGCCCGATCACCTTTGATCGAAGCGACCATCCCACTAGCATCCGTCATGGCGGATTCGCCGCATTGGTTCTCGACCCAATTATTGACGGATTTCATCTCACTAGAGTCCTTATGGACGGCGACAGTAGCCTGAACCTGCTTTACCAGGATACAGTGCGGAAAATGGGCATAGATCCCTCGAGGATTAAGCCCACCAAAATGACCTTTAAAGGCGTAATACCATGTGTAGAGGCCAGCTGCATAGGCTCAGTCACACTTGAAGTGGTCTTCGGATCTCCGGATAATTTCCGAAGCGAGGAGTTAATCTTTGACATAGTCCCGTTCCGCAGTGGCTACCATGCACTGCTCGGGCGAACCGCATTTGCCAAGTTCAATGCGGTCCCGCACTACGCATACCTTAAGCTCAAGATGCCAGGCCCTCGAGGAGTAATTACGGTCAATGGAAACACCGAACGCTCCCTCCGAACGGAGGAGCACACGGCGACCCTTGCAGCAGAAGTACAAAGCAGCCTCTCCAGGCAGTTCTCCAGTTCGGCCATTAAACGTCCGGACACAGTCAAGCGCGCCCGGAGTAACCTACAACAAGACCGCCTGGCACGTTCCGAGCAGGCGTAGCAATGCGGCCCCAACCCCAACCCCCGCAAAAAGGCGACACCAGTACTTCGCGTGCATAAATACGCCCTAGAAATACCATGGGCATAGGGGGAGGGGCACCATCACGGCACGCCCAAAACACGGCTTAAACCGCACCAGGGGCTGCCGAACTTTTTTATACTTTTCTCTTACTTCCAGGGCTCTACTCTTCGGAAGGCTCGTTCGGCAGTTCAATTGCCGCACAAACGACACAAGGACCAGGGAAGCAGACAAGCCATGCCGCATTACGGAAATCCCAGGTGGTCTCTATCACGAGCAGTATACCTGTTTCGCATACTATCCCACAACTTGCCCCTGAAGCAGACATGTTAAATAGTCCAACTTTTCGTTTATCGCATCACTTGTATCGTTCTGCTTTGATCGCAGCTATTTCAGTGAACAATGTGTAGCTTTTGTCCATTTTTTGCATTACCCTTTATATATATATATATATATATATATATATATATATATATATATATATATATATATATATATATATATATATATATATATATATATGCTCCTTAATGACATGTTGCACCCGTACACTTTGGTACGGCCAAAATACGCCAGGGGCTTCAGTACCCCTCAACATGGTGTGAGAAGTCCGAACACTTTAACAAGTGCGGCACCCCGAACTTATAGCATTAT
>NC_041382.1:732101510-732140003 GCF_002162155.2 Triticum dicoccoides
ATATATGTTCCTTAATGACATGTTGCACCCGTACACTTTGGTACGGCCAAAATACGCCAGGGGCTTCAGTACCCCTCAACATGGTGTGAGAAGTCCGAACACTTTAACAAGTGCGGCACCCCGAACTTATAGCATTATATGCATCGGCTCCGAATCATGTCTTGGGTCAATAGTTGGGTTTGCCCGGCTCCTATGTTTTGGTGCCTTACGTTCCGCTATATCGGCTAAGGTAGCACTAGGAGAACCACTGCGATTGTGCCCCAGTTGAGCTGGGCCGAGCACCTCAGTGGAGAAAGCTAAAACTGACTGTCATGATTAAGCGAGAGCTGGTCGCTGTTCGAGAGGTTTTTTCGAGTCCCTAAAGACTTATGCCGCTTCAGGCGAGGAGCCGGCTCTGTCCGGCCAAGGCGTGGATAGCGCCCTGAAATCGGTCTTCCGAATACTAGGGGCTTCACCGAAATTTAAAATTATAGAATTCTATGGCTAAGTGAGAGTGTTCACGCATTATAGTCCGATTGCCTCGTTCATTGGGCTGAGCGCCTCCCTCGAAGGACCCAAATATGGGAAAAAGAGCGCCCAGGTATATCCCCGAACACCCCAGCACTAGCGGCATGGAGGCAGAAGCTGACGACTCGCCATCTCTCAGTATTGATAAAGCCGCACAGAAGGTAATATTTTAAATTCAAGTAGCACTGCTTAGCGCATATGAACAAGTTTTCAGCGCACAGGATAACACGAGCGGATTTTACTCAAAAAATACATCCTTGGTACATTCATCCGCAACAAGACGGGCACCCTTCAGAACATCCTTATAATAATTCTCGGGCTTGCGATGCTCTTTCCCCAGAGGTGGCCCGTCCTTCACAAGCTTCTCCGCATCCAGCTTGCCCCAGTGCACCTTAGCACGGGCAAGGGCCCTACGGGCACCTTCAATGCAGACGGAGCGCTTGATGTCTTCAAGCCTCGGACAGGCCTCCACCAGCCGCCGCACCAGCCCGAAATAGCTCCCAGGCGGAGCCTCTCCAGGCCACAGCCGAACTAGGAGGCCTTTCATGGCCTGTTCGGCCGCCTTGTGGAGCTCGACCAGTTGCTTCAGCTGGTCGCTCAGGGGCACGGGGTGTCCGGCCTCAGCGTACTGAGACCCCTGTTCAAGAATTCATCCGATTAACCAGTTAACTTGCCGATTAATCCCTACTCATAGGGTCCCCGAGTAGCCGATTACCCGATAAATCGTCCGATTAATTGATTAAATGGCCGATTAACTTGCCGATTAGCCTATTAATCCCCTACTCACCAGCCGACCGAGCAGCTACCAGTTAACGATTTCCTCAACAATTACTGAGACCAAAACACCTCCGTCGAGCTGCCCTCCTCGGCTCGATAGAATGCGGCGGCATCAGATACACTCCGGGGAAGATCTGCGAACGCTCCTGGAGAGCTCCGGATTCGGGTAAGTAACAGGTAACTCATGTTTATGTGTTTGCTTTGCATAAAGAATGCCTTACCCGCCGCAATCTTCTTCACCTCATCCAACTCCTGGAGGGTCTTCTGGGACTCGGCCTTGGCAGACTTGGCATTTTCTATAGCTGACGCGAGCTCGGACGCTCGCGTCTTCGAGTCGAGCTCCAAACTCTCATGTTTCTTCATGAGAACTTGGAGCTCTTTCCGCACCTTGCCAACCTCAGCCTCATACCTCTCCCGCTCGGTGCGCTCCACGGCCGCACTCTTCTCGGCCTCGAGCAGTGCTTGCTTAAGGGTCGCCACCTCAGATGTGGCCCCTGCAATAGCCATGTCAATCCTGTCATTTTTTGCAATTGCACCTTTTTTATATACATATTCAAACAGGGTATTTCTTACCTTCCTTCTCCTCAAGCTGCTTCTTGGCACGCCCGAGCTCTTGCTCGGCCTTCTCGAGACTCTGCTTCAGCACGTCCACTTCCGCAGTCAGTGCGGCGGACGCTAGCAGAGAAGCCTGCATACGCATATTAACTCCTTTTGTTAGACTCCTGCGAATTCTTTGATCCTCTATTCGGCTTTTCTTCCCGAACGCCCAACAGAGCATCAGGGGCTACTGTCTATGCGGTAACATTATTTGAACATTCTTTACTTACCTCAAAGCCTGTTAAAAGGCTTGTACAAGCTTCAGTCAGTCCGCTTTTGGCGGACTGAACCTTCTGGATCACCGCACTCATAATAGTGCGGTGCCCCTCGTCAATGGAGGCACCTTGGAGCGCCTCCAACATATTGTCCGGCACCTCCGGTTGGGCGGAGGTCACCGGCACGGTAGGATTATTCCTCTTGGAAGGAGGTCGCCCGCCGGACTCTGGAACCCTTGAAGATTCCAGAGCTGTGTCCGGCCTTAAGCCGTACTTGGAGCCCTGGGGGGTTTCATCCCCTTTACTCCTGGAGTCCGGGAGGTCGCCTTGTGGCGCCCCCAGGACCACCTCCTCCTGTCTTGGAACCTGTTGGGACAACACTTCGGTGTCGTCCGCAGGGCGGGGGGATGAAGCCGCCGGAAGCGAGTTCACCTCCGACGGGTCCAGCGAGCCGCTCGACGATGCGTCAAGCCGGTCTTTGGGTGGGCTGCACAAACATATTCGACATAAGGAAAAGCTATGAGAAAAACGAATACTATGAATTACCCTGGTATCCGGACACTTACGATTTCGCCAGGGGCTTGGCCCTGGGCTACCACTCCTCTTCGTCGTCGTCGGCGTCGGTGGAGCAGTCCGGAGGAAGGGTTTTCCCCTTCTTGGACCCTCCGGCCTCCTCGGGGAGGGCGACCTTCCTTTTCTTCTCTCCTCCCGCTGGAGAGGGAGAGGTCTCTTCTTCTTCCTCCTTGTCTTCACGAGAGGAAGGCGCTTCGGGACCGTCGGATGACGAATCCGACACCTCCTGACGCCGGGCACTCTTTCGAGTCCCCGTGGCCCTTTTCGTGGCCTTCTTCTCCGGCACCACATAGGGCGCCGGAACCAGCAGCTTCGCCAAGCGAGCGTCCGCTGGGCCTTCGGGCAGAGGAGCCGGACAGTTGATCTGTCCGGACGTCGCCACCCAATCCTATCAAAGATAAGGGAACTCAGATCCCGCATAGAGTCAAACCATGAAAAACTGATACCCTGTAAAAGGACAAAAACAGCTTATCGCATGAGCCTGATGCTGAGTACTGAATCCGTGATCCTCGGCGGCGGATGCGGGAGCCTCGGCGCCCTTGAAAAGCACCCTCCAGGCATCTTCGTACGTCGTGTCGAAGAGCCTATTTAGAGTTTGATGCTGCGCCGGGTCGAACTCCCACAGGTTGAAGGCCCGTCGTTGACACGGGAGGATCAGGCGGACGAGCATAACCTGGACTACGTTGACAAGCTTGAGCTTCTTGTCCACCAGGGTTTGGATGCATGTTTGGAGTCCGGTCAGCTCTCCTTTTTTACCCCACGATAGGCCGGTCTCCTTCCAGGAGGTGAGCCGCATGGGGGGTCCGGACCGAAACTCGGGGGCTGCGACCCATTCGGGGTTGCACGGCTCGGTGATGTAAAACCATCCCGATTGCCACCCCTTCAGGGTCTCCACAAAGGAGCCCTCGAGCCACAGGACGTTGGCCATCTTGCCAACCATGGCACCGCCGCACTCCGCCTGGCTCCCGCGCACCACCTTCGGCTTGACGTTGAAGGTCTTTAGCCATAAGCCGAAATGAGGGCGGATGCGGAGGAAAGCCTCGCACACGACGATAAACGCCGAGATGTTGAGGACGAAGTTCGGGGCTAGATCATGGAAATCCAGGTCGTAGTAGAACATGAGCCCCCAGACAAATGGATGTAGAGGGAAGCCCAGTCCGCGGAGGAAATGGGGGAGAAATACCACCCTCTCATGGGGCCTAGGAGTGGGGATGAGCCGCCCCTTCTTGAGGAGTCGGTGCGCGATGTCGCTGGCCAGATATCCGGCCTTCCTCAACTTTTTGATGTGTCCCTCCGTGACGGAGGAGACCATCCACTTGCCTCCCGCTCCGGACATGACTGGAGAGGGTTGAGGTGGTAGTGCGGACTTGGGCTCTGGAGCTCGAGTGTGCGAGAATGGATAGGTAGAGGAGGAAGAAGGCATGGGTAAAAAGGTGGATCCTTATCCCCTTATATGGGTGGACGCGATTATGTGTCCCCACCAGCCTGGTAAAACTTCCTTATCTCCAAGCGCCATAATCAAAGGCGCGGTTGGGTTACCCATGCCCGTATTAATGAGAATCCCGAAATGAGGGGACACGATCTCTGCTTTGACAAGACGTGCCAAGGAAACCGCCTCGCATAACGCGCTAAGGTGGGATAATGAAAAGATTGGGATAAAGGCTTGGCCGTGGCGTGTCGCACCATGGAATACATCAGCAGATTAGATTTGTGTTAATATTATTATTCTCTCTATGGCAATATGTGGAAACTTATTTTGCAGAGCCGGACACTATCTTTGTGTTCAAGATCTTCTATGAAGTATTTGGAGGAGGAACCCGCCTTGCAATGTCGAAGACAATTTGCGCGCCGGACTCGTCGTCATTGAAGCCCGCTTCAGGGGCTACTGAGGGAGTCCTGGATTAGGGGGTGTTCGGATAGCCGAACTATACCTTCAAGTCGGACTCCTGGATTATGAAGATACAAGATTGAAGACTTTGTCCCGTGTCCGGAAGGGACTTTCCTTGGCGTGGAAGGCAAGCTTGGCGATACGGATGTTCAGATCTCCTACCATTGTAACCGACTCTATGTAACCCTAACCCTATCCGGTGTCTATATAAACCGGAGGGTTTTAGTCCGTAGGACGACATACACATCAACAATCATACCATATGCTAGCTTCTAGGGTTTAGCCTCTCTGATCTCGTGGTAGATCAACTCTTGTAATACCCATACCATCAAGATTAATCAAGCAGGACGTAGGGTTTTACCTCCATCGAGAGGGCCCGAACCTGGGTAAAACTTTGTGTCCCCTGCCTCCTGTTACCATCCGGCCTAGACGCACAGTTCGGGACCCCCTACCCGAGATCCGCCGGTTTTGACACGCCGAGGCGGGATTTGGGGCGGCGCTTGCATCGCCGCTTTGACTGCTTTTCGAGGGAACAATCCTTCGGTGCGTCCTTCCGTTCCTCGCCGTCATCTTTGGGTGCGTCCACCATGTATATGTCATATGACGAGGTGGCGTTCCAGGGCTCGATAGGCGCTGATTCTTCATCGTCTCCTTCATCGGCGTCCATACCGTCGATGTCGTCGGAGTTGAAGTCGAGCATGTCGGTTAAATCGTCGACAATGGCTACCAAGTGGGTGGTGGGTGGGTTTTGAATTTCTTCATCGTCCGAATCCCAACCTTGCTGACCGTAGTCTGGCCAGGTTTCTCCTGATAAAGAGAGAGATTTTAGTGACTTCAGGATATCGCCGAAAGGCGAGTGCTGAAAGACATCCACGACCGTGAACTCCATGATCGGCGCCCAATCGGATTCGCTCGGCAGGGGCACGGAGGGTTCGGAGTCCGGAGAAGAATCCGGCTCCATGGAGTCATGAGTCTTGCAGAGTACTGGGCTGGTGTTCGGCTCAACCGCCATTGGGATCACAGCCCCCGAGGCGGCGTCCAACCGCCCATCCTCGATCGGCGTGGTCGGCTCCGAACCAGGGGCCGGAGCCGATGCAGGTGCAACCTCCTGGGCACTGTTCGGCGGCAGAGCTAGATCATGCTCGTCGTGATAATGCGGCGCGCTCGGTAGTGGTTCGAATCCGTCGAAGATCAAGTCCCCGCAGATGTCGGCCGTGTAGTTTAAACTTCCGAATCTGACCTGACGGCCAGGGGCATAGCTTTCGATCTGCTCTAGATGGCCAAGTGAATCGGCCCGCAGTGCAAAGCCGCCAAAGACGAAGATCTGTCCGGGAAGGAAGGTCTCATCCCGGACCGCATCGCCATTGATGATCGTAGGAGCCATCGGGCCTGACGGCGACGGCACAGAGGAACTCTCAATGAAAGCACCAATGTCGGTGTCAAAACCGGCGGATCTCGGGTAGGGGGTCCCGAACTGTGCGTCTAGGCCGGATGGTAACAGGAGGCAGGGGACACGAAGTTTTACCCAGGTTCGGGCCCTCTTGATGGAGGTAAAACCCTACGTCCTGATTGATCAATATTGATGGTATGGGTATTACAAAAGTTGATCTACCACGAGATCAGGGAGGCTAAACCCTAGAAGCTAGCGTATGGTATGATTTTTGATGTGTATGTTGTCCTACGGACTAAAACCCTCCGGTTTATATAGACACCGGATAGGGTTAGGGTTACATAGAGTCGGTTACAATAGTAGGAGATCTGAACATCCGTATCGCCAAGTTTGCCTTCCACGCCAAGGAAAGTCCCTTCCGGACACGGGACGGAGTCTTCAATCTTGTATCTTCATAGTCCAGGAGTCCGGCTTGAAGGTATAGTTCGGTTATCCGAACACCCCCTAATCCAGGACTACCTCAGCGGCCATTGAGGGGTTGCTCAAGGACGAGGGGTTGCACAATTGCTCAATGGAGAAATCTTTCGCTTCATGTGGAATCTGATTGTAAGGAAGCCATAAATATGGTGAAAATTGAGAAACATGATAGATCAAGTTATGTCTTCTTAGTTCGAGAGATCAAATTGAAGCGGTTAGAAAGAGAAGCTTGTATTACTCATGTTCGACGTGCTCAAAACTCTGTAAGCCATTTTATGGCTAGTTATAGTATATCGTTTAGTCAAACTGTTGTATGGCTTGGCAATGGGCCGACAGGTGTTGCACACCTATGCGAGAATGATTGTAACAACTTTGAGTAATACAAGTTTTTTTCTGTAAAAAGAAAAGGAAGAAAACACACACTTCGTCGCGCCATCTTCCATTGATACTACGAAACTACTACACAACCGACACTCCATGCACGATTTGTACATGATTGGTAATCAGATGGATGTGTTGCATTATATACTATGTTTGGATGGCTGGATGTTTCACTGAAACATCGTTCATGGATCATGAGAAAAGCGCCGTGTGCATAGCAATGTTCTTGATATTATTATGGCGGCTGCTAGGAATCAGGTGCATGATTTCCCTGATTAGCCGTCCAATCTGGCGCTGGTGCCCACCGATCGCAGCAACACATCCCGTTGTATGTTCTCCTCTCGTCTCTCATCCACACTGCATCTCCTCTGTAACGAAAACGACGATGACGCAGAGAACTGATGCACCCACCGTGGCACCTGCCGGAGACCTCGCAGCACCGGTGCCACCGTCGAGCGCCGCAACTCCAAGAGCCACCGGTGACCGTCGCATCGCAGCACCAAGCAACCGGGTGCCGTGCTCCATGGCGACACCGAGCGCGGCAAAAAGCTCCAACACGGCACCGATGACAGCCCAACGAAGCTCCATTGCAGCCCTAGTTGTGCTCCATTGCAGCCCCGGCAACCCCGGCGACACTCCGTTGCAGCTCCGGCGACCTCAGCGGGCACTTCAGCGCAGCACCGGCGGCCTCGGCGGTGCTTCATTGCAGCACCGACGACACCCCCACGAACTCCATTGCAGCTTCGGCGGTGCCCAATTGCAACCCAAGCGACCCTCGTGGTGCTCCATTGTAGCTCCGACGGCGCTCCATTGCAACCACATTGAAAGCTTCAACGACCCCGACGATGCTCCATTGCAATATCTTGCCGATCGGAATGCTGCACCATTGGAGGCTTGCACGGGAATGTTGTATAGGGGTTAGCCGCCCGCAGCGGTGGCACTATAGCTGGCCAAATGGGCCGTGCTAACTGGGTCGGCCCGGTAGCACGCAGGCCCAACACGACCCAGGCACGGCACGGCTCGGGCTAAACGGGCCAGGCCCGGCACGCGGCACGCCATGGGCCGTGCCTGGGCCTGGAGGCTAGGCACGCGGGCCGGCACGGCATGGCCCGTTTATGTTTTTGTAAAAATATAAATATATATGTCCTATATAAATACCTAATACCTTAATATGTTTAATATTTTCATAGTGCATGCGTATTTTATTAGTGCTTGAATCTAAGTAGTAGTAGTGTTATAGTGTAGTCTTTGTTTTTTTTATCCTTTTGTAATTATAATGTATGTCTTGTATTCTTTTATTCTTTCATATGGGAGTTTTATATGTATATGTTCTAATAAAATTCTAGATTTATCTCACATAATAGTCTACCGAATTTTGCAATTTTCTACATTTTTTGGCCTTTTTTTGCTGTTTTCAGAGGTATTACAAAGAAAAAGAAAAAAATCACGCCAGACGGGCCAGCGACCTCCAACGGGCCGGCGTGCCTCGTGCCGGCCCACGTAGCCTACGTGCCGTGCCTAGGCTGCTAGCTCCTGCCCGTGGGGCGGCACGACACGGACTGGTTATTATTCGTGCCGAGACGGGCCGTGCCGTGCCAGGCATGTTTACGGCGGGCCGTGCCGTGCCGGCCCGTTTGGCCAGGTATGGGTGGCACTGTTGTCTGCTGCAAAGACCGCCATGGTTGGAAACCGGAGCACCACTCCTGTGAGGGTGAGTGGTGTTGCTTGTATGGTGCTGCAAAGTAGAGATGAGGCGTGCTGCGAGCGTCGGCGGCGTGGTGGCTGCAATTGGAGAGGGGCCGCCGCGAGCCTCCAGTGCCTCTCACCGGATGTGGTGGAGAAAGAAATTCTGACGAGTTTCATTGCGTGAGAGGATAAGGAAGAACAATTTGTCTAATTCATATCTAGATGTTTTTTTAAGGATGTCACATCTAAGCTTCTACAAATATATAATGCAGCAACAAGAAACAAAAAAAATAGGACACAAAAATAGACCACAAACAGAGTGGACATCAGTTTAAATGTGATATAACTATATTACATCTAGATGTGTTCTAGATAGATCCAAGGAAAAAAGGGTGCGGTCAAAGCGGTTTCCAGAAAAGCGAAGAGTTACGGGATGTGAGGCTAGGACTGGGGTAGTTGACCAAGCGTGAGATGCATTAACGTGGGTGAGCCATAGACGTGTGACGCGCAGATGCGGATGAATTAAAATGTTTTCCTATTATTATACCATGGATCTTTCATGTTCATCACTATCTATTATGGGCAGTGCTACATATCCACCGTCGGATAATGGAAAAATACCCGCCGCCTCGTCGACCATTGGATGGACACCCTAATAGTAGTCCGATGTGTCCACGTGAGCAACCACAATTTTACAACAAGAGTGATGTTGTGGTATTTCGGCAACAAAGGTCTTGTTGCAAGAAATTCCCGCAACAGAGGACTTGTTGCAGAAAATTCCCGCAACAAAGCTCTTGTTGCAGAAATTTATCGCAACAATGGCCTTGTTGCAGAAAAATAATTCGATGATTTTTTTATGAAACAGGGCCCTTTTGCAACATGCCCTTTGCTGCAAAAACAAAACCGCCTCCAATACCTCGTCGCCTTTGTCCACTCCGCCACAGGAGTTTGTACGCCGTGCGGATTGACTTTGTGGGCATTGGTATAGCGTACAGGATCTTCGGTGGCTAGATCCGGTGAGAAGGGTGTTGCTGCAGGAACTTGGGCGGTCAGGCGTTGCCGCAGGAACTTGGGCGGCCAGATCCGACGAGGAGGTCGGCGACGGCCATGTCGAGCTCGGGCACACCAGCGTTCATGGCGGAGGCAGCCGACCGCGGCGGTGCTCGCGCTGGACCATGCTCTAACGAGATCGGTTCCCATGTCGACAACATAGATTCCCATGACTGGCTTGCTCCTTATCCATTCATGAGGGACATATCGAAGAGGAAAGAAAGAAAACCAATCATTGCAGAGACAGTGCTAAGTGGCCCTCCAGTAGGACACACGTCGCACAACGGCGGATTCTCGCGAGTGATCCACCGGCTGAAGGCTAGAGTTTCCCATCTATTATGGCATATTTTTCTATTGTCTTGTGCCAAACGGGAATAACCACATGTCATCGCCATCTTTTTTTATTCTGTGCCATCGATCTTTCATCCGATGGACCAGCTTCATTTTTTTATTTTTCTACCCAGGCCAGGGCGTACCGCTTCTCCCTCCTCCCTCCCCTCCCTGTAGCGCTTATCTCTCCCAGACTTTTCCCCTTTCCCCTCGAACCCTAGCGGCCGCCGGCGACGACGCCGTCGCCTGACCGCCCCGCGACCGACCACGACCTGCCGAGCTCCTCCGCGACACCCTCGACCCCGGCCTACCGACGGCTGCTCCTTCTCTTCCTCAAGGTGAGCTAGCTCGGCCAGAACCCTCCCTGCCCCAATTTTCTTTGTGCTCCGAGAGGAGCGGCGCCAAGCGGAGCTCGCGGCGGCGCAGGTGATTCCTATATCCTCCTTCTCTCATGTCTCCGGCCATCTACCTCTCCGCCGCAGCCCATCCCTTCCCCGTGCGTCCCCCACCCCTTTCCTCTCCGCCTGGCCCCCTCCGGCTGGTGCCCTCAGCGGCTGCGCGGGCGGCCACGAGCACGATCCCGCGGCCCATATGCCATTCATGCCCCCTCAGTCTCCATGTCCGCCTGCTCCCTGTCTCTGAGCGCGTTTGCCGTTCCCTGCTCTCCCTGTGTATGTGCGCTGGTGTCCACGATCTGGAATCCTTCAGCTAAAATGTTTCCCTGTCATAGCAGTTCGTGTCAGCTAGATTTTTCACAGTTCGTAACAACACCATCATATGTTCACTTTTTTTTCTGAATGCTACTTGCAGTGTTTTATATGTACACCTAGTTTCTAAATGCTATTTTTAGTGTCTACATGTATAATAACCTATCAAATTTGTAATGTCCAACATCCAAACGGAGCCTAATGGCATTTTCGAACTTTTGGTTTTGACCGGTGGTATTTTAGCTATTCTCTCAAAACCAATCTCTCCTTGTCCCAGGACACAAACTCAAAGATGGGAAAGGGTGACAGGGAGAAGGAAGCGAAGCGCCGACGACGCGGCCGCAGCAGCAAGAGATCGCGCAATGCCACACCCTCTTCGGACTCTGATTCTTCCCCTTCGCCGGACTCCTCTCCTAGCCGCAGCCCTGGGCCCCGGAGTCGCAGTAACAGCAAACCTGAAAAGTCGTCCTCTTCTCGTCGCCGCCGCCATCACCATAAGAGCAGCGGCCGCTCACGCAGTTCCCGGGACGATGATAGACATCGTCACCGGCAGAGGCGCCGGGATGAGCGTGCCCGTCACAGCAGCGATGGCAGCGACCTGTCGGGATCAAGCTCAGATGATTCAGGATGGATGGAGGAGGCGCAGGAAATCGTCCGTGGCATTCTCAGTGAATTCCCTGCCATCACCAGCGAGCTTCGTCAGGTATGGCATTCAGTAATTCGATTCGAGTTCTCCAACAAGAATTTTCTCTATTATATGTTGCCTGACTCTGGACCTGCACAATTGTACCGTGAGAAAAGATTAATTCGGTTAGTTTGCACGACACAGTTGCCTATCTGACGTGAAAACTGTAGCCATTACAGCTGAAGTGGGTAAATTGTAGTTGTGTTCTAATTATGGTGATGTTTAAAGGTGAAATGTCCTAGTATCTTAAAATTGTAAAAGATAATGTATTTCAGGATATTACAGTGTCAACCAATTAGTATATGTAATGTGCATCATTTGAATGATGACATGCCTATATTTTTCACAGGATGTCAAACTTCTGCACTCAGTCAAATTTTAAGTCAAGTCGCTACCCAACAGTTTAGGTGATTTGTGGACTAATCGACTAGTTGACCAAGTCCATCACTAGTTAAACCAGCTAGTAGGCACTTCTACAGTCACAATTTCACAGCAAAAAATAACAGTAGAAAGCATTTTCAATGGGTATGAGCTCACTTATTAGTTATTACATGCACATTTTCTGTTGTTCACGACCACTCCTCTTCTATCAACTTGGACTTTTGGATTTTACTCAGCTGTTGCCTTTGCTACTTGCCTCTGTCGTCACCAGTTCCACTGGATAGAAGTTTTTGCCTTACTTCCATTAGTTTTGCCTTTTTGTACTATTGGCTCTGATTTGGAACAATAAGTTACTTGTGACTTTTGTTAACATGCAGCTTCTCCAAATGATAGATAGTGGTGAAGGCATTGATATTTCCGGAATTTCTGACAAGCCATTGGTGAAGCGTTTGAAGAAACTTTTCAGATCCCTGAAATTGAAAGAAAGTGCAAATGGAGCTTACTTGCTTTCAGCAAAAGGTGTTCCTACCCTTGATGTTGTTGGACCAGTATTAGAAGCAAGTGCCAAACATGGAAATGATCCAAATGAAACTGTGGCACAAAATAGACAACAAGTACCGTTGCCTAACTTTGACGTACAAAATAAAGATGACATCCCTCCTGAAGATGGAGGAAAAGTTGACCGGGAAGAGGACACCCCTATAAAGAGGTAATGCCTATGTGCCAGAATTGCTCTGTTAGAAAATATTGTTCCTGGTTATAGCTGACTTCTTTTGTCATGATTACTCTGCTAGAAAGTATTTGTTCTTTTAGCTAGACTTGATAAATTTGCCAGGTTTGGTCTATCCTGAACTAGTTTGGGTAAATTGTCCGTAATGTAATGTCAGGTTCTCGTTTGTACCCTAGTGGCACTAGCAAAGGGCACTGTGAGGTTTGTTTTATAACGCATGTCTACCTCCGCATACTGGCTATTGGCGTCTGTTCTGTATATGCCGGCATACAAGGGATTCAGGATCCTCTTTCTTGTTCTTTTGTAATTGTTGCCATTTCTCTTGCACAAAACGTGTTGCTATTCGGGAATTCGTGCTTTCTAGATTAGGCATGTACTACGTGCTTAATGGAGAGGATTGCTCTTATAAATTACTTATTTCCTAGTCACATGTTATTTTCAACGCATTAGGATGCTAGTTTATTACCATTATTCAATTATAGTCCAACAAGGTTTTGTTGCATGCAGGGTAATTGGTCCTGCAATGCCATCACGTGAATTACTAGCTGCAGCAGCCGAAATGACAGAGGCTCTTAGGTGCCGGTAAGATATTGTTTTATGACCTTGTGATTTGTTACTTAGTCAACAGCTGACTACACAGGCCCTTAAGCGTTGCTTTGCTTAATGAGTAACTCATTCAGCACTGTTTTATGTCCTTAAATAGTAACTATGTTTTCTCTATCTCCAGGGATGCTGAATTGGAAGCTGATGATGGATTTCTTATAGGTCCTCCACCACCAGCCATGGTTGCTGAAGCTGCATCTGCAAATGAAGCCGAGCGATTCGAAGAGGTACACTTTCAGCGACATTTTCATTTTCGCAAAATTTCATCCAATGTTTTTCAGTACAAAAATGTAACTTTGAAGTCCCTCCAGCATGTGTCAATGCAGCATTCTCCAGTTATTGTGTGGTCTACACTATTTCCTGATTCTTGTAGTTGATTATTTCTATTCAGCTTCAATAATTGCCTTAGGTCCTCTCTTCATGCCAGACCTTGGTCTTTTAGCAGACATCATAAATTTGCTGTATGGCCCATTTGTCAGAAATATGTGCACCATCAGTATACTTGTTAGGCCATTTCTTGCTATGTCTTCACTATGTCTTACCGCAGCACCTTGGGTGTAGTTTACACTCTTACCAATTGCTTGCCATGCTTTTTGTTTATTCAGTTTGCTGCTGGCAGCATTCATATAATCTATAGAGCCAATTAGCGTGAATCATCTATATTTCCTGTGCTTACCTGGCATGTGATTGGTATTTGCAAAATCTTCTACTGAACATTATGCGAGGTTATTTGTCTGTGACACTAACAGGAATGTTCATGAACATATCTTTAATTGTAATCGGGACCCCAATTTGCTGTTCTAGGATAGTTTGTTTGGAGACCTAATCATAGGCTTCTATTATAGCTAAGATTCTGAATGTTTAGCTGGCTTTTGATAAACTTCAGTGGATTGAAAATGATTTTTTTTCAGGACATATACTTGAGTCTTTCCTATCACATACCTGTTCTCATTTGTCGTGCACCATTAACTTTTAATCTTAATTTTCATGGAATTGGGTGTAGGTTACTCGAATATTGGGCGCTGATGCAGATGCACTCTGATGTTCTGGGCATAAATTGGAAGATGTCGTCTGATAACATCAAGAAAAGGTCGTTATTTGTGTACATTCCATGCTTATTATACATATTAATATACTCCCTCCGTCCCAAAATAAGTGTCTCAACTTTGTACTAACTTTAGTATAAAGTTGTACTAAGGTTAAGACACTTATTTTGGGACGGAGGGAGTATGATATACCTGTATGTAGATAGGCAGCAGAAATTAATTAAGTTTTTTCACAATAGTTGCAAATGACGCAGATCTCACCTTCTGTTGAGAATAATGAAAATGTGCAGGATATTATATGATGGCAAATATAACAAGTTTAATGTTCTACTGTCTCTTGTAATTTTTTCACATCTCTGATTCATCTCTGTCATGAAATGAGCCCATATCATCATAGAGTTAAGAATGTGCTAAGCAAAACAAATGAAAACGTCTATGGAGCTCTAGTTCCCAATATTTTACTACTCACATCCAATACCTCTTGAGGATAATTGTCCATGGTACATTGTTATAATCCTATGGAGATCTGTTGGGTTCATAAGTTCAATGCATTGCCCTTTGTTTTGCGAGTATGCAAACAGCAAACAGAATCCAACCGAGCAGTACATGCTTAGGTTGATTACTATTGAAGAAAACTCTTATGATGTTTCACAAAATAAACTTCTGGCAGACACAATTGGATGCCAAAATAGGCCATACCCCCAACTTCCCTGGCTATGTGCCAATACTTGTTCAACTTGTTCTTTGGTCCTTATTTCGAATATCCAAGTTTCAAAATTTGAATGGTGTCTTCCTACGGTTATCATCTGTCAAGATGTTTGGTACTTTGCCCTGAAGTTACTGTGCATTTGATACTTCACTGAAGTCGGTGAGCACCTGTTTAAAATGCCTGAAGTTGAGCTGCCAATTGATGATCTTTCATATCGAGAATCACTTACCCTGAAGTTGGTGTGCATCTTGTCTCCTGTATTGAGCAAGCTTATTGATTGATCTACTCTCTCTGTTTTGCCTTGTTATTTGTCAGCCTGATCAATCATTCTTATCTTGTATTATAGGTATTGGAAGCTATCTCTTTTAGTGCATCCGGACAAGTGCCCTCATCCTTCAGCACAGGAGGCTTTTGTGAAATTGAACAATGCCTTTAAAGACTTACAAGACCCTCAAAAGGTACATGTCTTGAATATCATATGATTTGCCAAATGTCACAATTATTTAAAATAGCTATCCATTTGCTTCCTTATGAAAAATAATAAATTAAATGTTTGGATGTGTTGAGATAAAATAGTCTGAAATGAGTTTCTGATTCCAAACAACAGAAAATATTATATATTTGCCAAGGAGAAAATATTGATGTATGATGCTGTATGCTCAAATTGCATTCTGTTCTTGGATAGGGCATCACTCCGCCTACAACTATTGACTATTTTGCTACAACACACATTTTAAGTTTGGTGGAAGGACTTATTACGATTTTTCTTGATTTTGGCCTGCTAATGGTCTGACAGTACTGTTTGTAGCAATGCAGGAAGTTTGAGATAGGTTGAAGGGGGAAAGTACTGATTTTCTTAGTATTTAACTTTGGTCGGTACCACTGTAAGAATAGCGATGCTTGCAGAATGAGTGAAGTTCAGTCTTCTAGAACTTACAATACACCTCATATCGCATTTTGTTGCCCACAACCAGCAATATGTTTTTACACTAATTAATTTGTTTTAATGCTAGCTCACTATGTGATGTCAGGAATTACTTAGCTTGCTTTCCCCTTCTCAACTGATATTTTGTGCTGACTACGTATCATTGATCGCAGAGAGGCGCAATAGATGAGAAGATACAAAAGAAAGAAGAGATGGAACAATTCGAGGTAACTTACGCTACATATTGATTTGTCAAGATCGCCTTTCTAGTGGTTAGGACCACAGACAATACTACTCTTAGTTGCATGAAACCTGATCCTTTTTTTGGTATTTTTGTAGGTTGAGCTTAAAGCAATGCGCGAGGCTGCAGAATGGAGACGATTACAAGGTACCACTAACAACACAACAATGCGAAAACTCATAAATGTGCTAATGTAGGAAAGATGATAAGAGTTGCAGTTAATGATTTGGTTTCATGTGGTGGTGTGGTGGCTGGAGGAAAATTGTTTCTTAAAGCTGGGTTTGATTGACCATATGGTCCTATCATAATGATTTGATTTGCGCTTAACCTTCCTACCATAGATATTCTTTTCAGGCGTGTTTGTATTTCTCAGCATTTATTTGTAGTAATTACATTTAATGTAATATGGTACAGCAGATAATTGTGAAAAGTGAAGAATAGAACATGATATCAATATGGTATCTTTTGGAGATGGATTTTTGGCTCCTGAGCACTTACACACCCTGATAAACAGTAAAATCCGAAAAAATACCTTTTTTTTTCTTCCAAAAAACCTGAATTTCTAGACAACAAACATGGCTGAAGGCCCAGACCACCTGGATGTCATTCCTTCACCAAAAATTTGCATGCAGGTAGAACACTAAGCAATGTTTGTTGCCCAAAAAATTCAGCTTTTTTGAATTTGTTTTACTTTTTTCGGATTTTACCTTTCATGGCGGGTGCGTTTGAGCTTGGGAGCACAGTACATTTTCTGTATCTTAATAGCTATTTGTTCTTAGGTATATCTCTTGAAGGCGATGAAGAACTTTTGGCAGTTCCGAAACAGCCAGAGGCACCACCTACACGAGACGAATGGATGACTACATTGCCACCTGAAAGAAAAGTAAATGATCATAATATATCTCCTTAATTCACTGTTTACCTATGCCCTAAAGAGGGAAACGGTACTTGTTACTCCCTCCGTCCGAAAATACTTGTCATCAAAATGGATAAAAAGGGATGTATCTAGAACTAAAATACGTCTAGATACATCCCCTTTTGTCCATTTCGATGACAAGTATTTCCGGACGGAGGGAGTACATGTTTGTATCTAATAATACAATTATTCCACAGGCTGGAGTACCAATGCATTCAACTACGGCATTTAGCATGAATGGCAAAGAAGGACGTGGTGACACAAGTGCATGGACAGATAGTCCACTTGATAGAGCCCAGAAAGCACAGCAGAAGTATGATTCTGCCTCTGTTGTTTTCGCTCTATGATACACTATCAGGCAACATGTTCTATACTAGCAAATATGACCAGAGTACTGTCACAGAGAGTGGCTTGGCACAACAAAATACCAGCAGTTTTTGGCGACATTTTTGTTCGTCATAGTACTTGACATGCTGATATATGAAAACAATGATGTACTACTGGTGATAATGTCAATGATGTTTTTTGCAGCTACTTAGAAGCCTACAACAAAGCAAAGGCAATTGCAGATGGACATGAAGAGCAGGGCAAAAGCGCAAATGCTTCTCTTGTGGATAAATACAACTCCTCCAAGCGGTCGGTATCTCTTGTGCAGAAGCACCGAGAGAGCAAAAAGGAGAAAAAAAAGCAGAAGCAACAACGAGGGAAGGAAGAATGGGAGGAGAACCACCCATGGAAGCCGTGGGACCGTGAGAAAGACTTGACCGCTGGGCGGCAAAATGTGGCTTTGGATCCAGAGAACACAGCACAAGGATTGTCGTCCCGTTTCTCATCTGGAGCTGTGCAGAGGAACTTCCTGTGAGCAATTGCAGCCAGGCTGCTTGAGGCAATTGCAGTCAGACTGCTTGAGCATGCCTTGATTGGTGGCCAGTACGAGGGTATGTATTTGGCGTCGGACCACAGAGTTGATAGGGGCACAGAAACCATAGAGAATGTGAGGTTTGTGGCGTTTGCTATACGAGCTAGGTTCGCATGTTGTTTTCTGGAGAGAGCTGAAGTTACCAATACATATAAAAGAAGGTTTTGCTTGTGAGTTGTTTCAAACTGTATAACAATCCCAGCTAGGTCTCCGTTCATGGCTCACTATTGCCGAGTGTGAAGAAGTACTACATCTAGCAACATCCATTTGAGTGACATTTATTTTGGGACGGAGGGAATATGTTTTTAGAGTCAAAAGGATGGAATAATGTTGTATACAATCCTGCTCTGTTACAGTCATGGGCTGATCATGCTAATCTACTGATAACTTATTGCAAGTACAGTGAAGTGTGCGTTGGTTAAGTGATTGATAGCTTTTGCAAGTGAAAGGTGTTTTGCAAGTTGGCTGTTTAGTTCATTTGTTACGGTTACCTTTATGTTAAGCACATCACTTAGTGTTTATGGATAGATAAACTAATTGATAAGCCCATTCTGCACCCAAGTAATAAGCTCGCAAATGTTTAAACATAAAGGTTATAAGAGACTTTCTCTTCATCTTCCACTTATGGTTGCCCTTGTCCTGTAACATATTTCCCATTAGTTCCTGCAGGCATTAACTAGTTATTTTTTTTCTTACAATAAACTCTTGCTTTGCCCAACAGAAGCACCGCTTGAAAGAGTTGAAACTTTTTTTCTAAGCTACAACATGGGAGTAATTTTTTCAAACTGATTTCTTGTTCAGAATTTGAACTTTAAAAGTTTTCATAGAAACGGCTTTTGGTGACAATGTGCCCAAATTAAGTAACCTACACATGATCTCTCAGAGATTCATGAGTGCGGTGTCGAGCTGGGGTATCGTGGGAAACTTGCTGGCTACTCGTAGGCGCCACGGTATGCCAATGACGAGGAAGAGGCATCTGACGCAACTGATGGATCAGGCCGCACAATCAAAGAGCATCGTCCTAGTTTCGTTCCTAGCAGGTTCCTGGTGCTTCCTGTTCCCAAACAAGAGAGCTTGCTTTCTCACCATCACATATACTATGTAATTCGGCTCCAAACATGCATACATATGTTTGGGAGCACGAAACTAGTTAGGACTTGGGAAGGCCAACGTGGGTTACAACCTACAAGAGGCAGAAGGATGAGCAGAAGAGAGAGCATGGGGGAGTCTACATATATGGGCGGAGGATGACCAAAGGTGAAAGCCCCACAACAGCGGTTGGTGTGGAAACTAATGAACAAAGCTAAAGTAGTGTAGTTAGTGTGCAAGGGGTCTAGGACAACATATGCACATGTGTGTACTTTAGATATTTTTATGACATTTGCTACATCAGTAGTTGGCCAGGCTGATGACTGTAGAACAATGTGGGAGGAGGAAGAAAGCAAATCGCCGCCGCAAATTACACCGTTGCTGTGTATGTGCTGTTGCTTCTGCAATTCAAGCTATTTAGAATTTCAGGTAGTTCAAGCTAGCTTGTTGTGGAATTTAGTTGGGGTACGACACTGCAATGCAGAGAGTTCAGGCACCCTTGTGCAAACAGAGTAGGCGCCCCTCAGAAACCCATCATAGACCAGAGGAGACGAAGTGATGTAAGTAGAATGAAGTGTGCGTTGGCCAAGTGATTAAGAGCTTCTCGCAACTGAAATGTGTCTAGCAGCACATTGGGTGTTTAGTTTCATTCATTACGGTTACCTCTAAAGATATTAGAGTACATCTTTTAGTGTTTCATTCATTCGGCACCCGGGTAATAATAAGTTGGCAAATATCTAGACACAAGTCAAAACTAAAGCTTCCCCGTTGATCCGAGCCCAATCAAATTGGCGAATCCTGTTCCGACATAGGACATGGCACCAGACACTCTTTGATGCCAGACCTTTGTAAACCTTGAATTTGAAGGCAACTGGTTGAAGATCTGCTGGCATGTCAGAGAACACGTCACAAAGGATTGTCCTCCCTTTTCTCATCTGGAGCTGTGCAGGGGAACTTCCTGTGAGCAATTGCAGTCAGGCTGCTTGAGCATGTCTTGATTGGTGGCCAGTACCAGGGTATGTATTTGGTGTCGGATCCCAGAGTTGATAGGGGCACAGAATGACATAAACCATAGAGAATGTGAGGTTTGTGACATTTGCTATACGAGCTAGGTCCGGATGTTGTTTTCTGTGTGAGAGCTAAAGTTATCGATACATATAAAAAGAAGGGTTTTGCTTGTAGGTCTTCGTTCATGGCTCATTTTTGCCTAGTGACATGACCTATGCATTGGGACTTATAGTGATGGAATAATGTTGTATACTATCCTGCTATGCTATTGTCATCGGCTGGTCATGCTAACCAACTGATACTTATTGCAAGTACAATGAAGTGTGCGTTGGTTAAGTGATTGAGAGCTCTTGCAAGTGAAAGGTGTCCTGCAGATTGGTTGTTAGTTCATTTGTTAAGGTTACTTGTATGTTAAGCGTATCTTTTAGTGTTTACAGATAGATCAATTAATTGATAAGCCCATTCTGGCACCAAAGTAATAAGCTCGCAAATATTTTAACATATAATTAATAACAAAGGACGATTTGTTGACCATAGGCAAAAGAAGGAAGATGGAGCCAGGAACACAAGCTCTATGGGAGAACATGGTGAAGACAACCTATGGTTACCCTTGTCTTGGAAACATATTTCCCCTTTGTTCCGGCGGGCATTAGATGGGAAGACAACAACATTGAGAGGAATGACGGTGGTGGTTTGTGCGTGAGGAAGTAGATAACAAACACGATTTGTTTGGTGACGGCTAGGGTTACCGTTTCCTCTCTATATCCAGTAAGGTAGGAGATATGTCAGTTAATAACTCATAATTAATTAGCACTGTGTTTTGTATTACACACTTGGTGTCAGAAACATCTTTCAGTGACAATGTGCACCCTGACCCCTTTGAGCTGGGTAATCATGGGCAGCTTGATGGCTACTCGTAGGCGCCACAGTATCACCAGAACAACAAAGCGGCATTTAACGGAAGTGTTGGATCGGACGGGACAATCAAAGAGCATCTATAGAATTTCACTCCTAGCAGGTTCCCGGTGCCCCCTGTTCTCAAACAAGGGAGCTTGTTTTCTCACCATCATATGTAATTCGACTCCAAACATACATATATATGGTTGGGAGCACTAGCTTGGGAAGGCTAAAGTGGACTACTAGAGGCAGAAGGGTGAGCAGAAGAGAACATGAGAGAGTATATATATATATATATATATATATATATATATATATATATATATATATATATATATATATATATATATATATATATGAGCAGAAGGTGAGCAAAGGTGAAAGCTCCACAACAGCGGTTGGTGTGAACCTATTGAACAAAGCTAAATTAGTGTAGTTAGTGCAAGGGGTCAAGGACAACATATGCACATGTGTGTACTTTAGATATTTTTACGACATTTGCTATATGAGCTAATGTTCACATATTGTTTTCTGGAGATAGTTGTACTTCAGATATTTTTGATGGATTTCCCTCAAAAATACCTACAACTATCTCCAATCTAACATACCATGATGGCTTTTTTCAGTGTCGCTTCCTGATGAGCAAACCTTTGTTCTTGCGTGTAGTGAATGTTGTGGAGACATATGATCCTTACTTCAAGCTGAGGAAGGATTGTTGCGGACAATAGTCGTTCTCTCCTATGTATAAACGCACAACTACTCTGAGGATGCTTGCACATGGTAAAGTAGCAAATGCTATTGATGAGATTGTCTGGATGGGGAGAGAACATGCCTTGAAGCCATGGTAAAATTTGACCACACCATGGTGAAGGTGTTTGGACCGAAACACCTGAGAGAACCAACTATCGAGGACATGGAAAAGTTATTGGCAATTGGAGGAGCAAGAGGTTTCTCAGGTATGCTCGGTTTAGTTAATTGCATGCATTAGCAATAGGAGAACCACCCCAAAAGTTTTACATGGGTAGTACCAAGGTCACACCAAAGAGGGCACATTATATTTGAAGCTTTTTCATCAAAAGACTTGTGAATTCGGCATGCCCGTTGTAAACATATTTTTCTACGAATAAATTTTATTTGTGTGTGTGATATTCATTGTTATGTGTATTCATATCATCAAATGATTGATGTGCATGTAGTTGCATATACTATATATAGGCTTCGAAAGTGGGGGATGTGTTTGCACGGGTGGACATTTGAGGGGTGGGCGGACGCTGTCTGCGGATACGTCCGAACACGTCAATGGACCTATAAGGCTCATATTAGCCTAGTCCGGTTGTAGATGCTTTAAGTAACCCGTCGAGCATTGTAAGTGTAGTAGGATGTGTTGGGGAACACAATATTTCCAAAAGTTTCCTACGATCACGCAAGATCTATCTAGGAGATGTATAGCAACGAGAGGGGAGAGTGTGTCCACGTACCCTCGTAGACCGAAAGTGGAAGCGTTTAGTAACGCGGTTGATGTAGTCGAACGTCTTCACGATCCAACCGATCCAAGCACCGAATGTACGCCACCTCCGTGTTCAGCACACGTGCAACACGATGATGCCCCTCGAGCTCTTGACCCAGTTGAGGCCGAGGGAGAGTTCCGTCAGCACGATGACATGGTGACGGTGTTGATGATGTGATCCGCGCAGGGCTTCGCCTAAGCACTATGACAATATGACCGAGGTGGTAAACTGTGGAAGGGGACACCGCACATGACTCAGACAATTAATCTTGTGTGTTCTAGGGTGCCCCCTGCCCGTGTATATAAAGGAGGAGAGGGGAAGGCCGGCCGGCCCCTGTAGGGCGCGCTAAGAGAGAGGAGTCCTACTAGGACTCCAAGTCCTAGTAGGATTCCGCTTGGTGGAAGGGGGAAGAAGGAAGGGAGAGGGAGAGGGAAAGGGGGACGCCGCCCCCTCCCCCTAGTCCAATTCGGACTGCAAGGGGGGGGGGGAGAGGGCGCGGCCAGCCCCTTCTGGCCCTCCTCTCTCTCCAGTAAGGCCCATTAGTTCCCCCGGGGGGTTCCGACAACCCTCCGGCACTCCGATAGTTATCCGGTACCTCTCGGAACTCATTCGGTGTCCGAATAACATCGTCCAATATATTTTTCTTTATGTCTCGACCATTTTGAGACTCCTTGTCATGTCCGTGATCTCATCCGGGACTCCAAACAAACTTCGGTCATCAAAAACACATAACTCATAATACAAATCGTCATTGAACGTTAAGCATGCGGACCCTATGGGTTCGAGAACTATGTAGACATGACCGAGACACATCTCCGGTCAATAACCAATAGCGGAACCTTGATGCTCATATTGGTTCCTACATATTCTACGAAGATCTTTATCGGTCAAACTGCATAACAACATACGTCATTCTCTTTGTCATTGGTATGTTACTTGCCCAAGATTCGATTGTCGGTATCATCATACCTAGTTCAATCTCGTTACCGGCAAGTCTTTTTACTTGTTCCGTAATGCATCATCCCATAACTAACTCATTAGTCACATTGCTTGCAAGGCTCATAGTGACGTGTATTACCGAGAGGGCCCAGAGATACCTCTCCGATACACGGAGTGACAAATTCTAATCTCGATCTATGCCAACTCAACAAACACTATCGGAGACACCTGTAAAGCATCTTTATAATCACCCAGTTACGTTGTGACGTTTGATAGCACACAAGGTGTTCCTCCGGTATTCGGGAGTTGCATAATTTCATAGTCAGAGGAATATGTATAAGTCATGAAGAAAGCAATAGCAATAAAACTAAACGATCATAATGCTAAGCTAACAGATGGGTCTTGTCCATCACATAATAACTAATGATATAATCCCGTTCATTAAATGACAACACATGTCTATGGTTAGGAAACGTAACCATCTTTGATTAACGAGCTAGTCAAGTAGAGGCATACTGGGGACACTCTGTTTGTCTATGTATTCACACATGCACTAATTTTCCGGTTAATATAATTCTAGCATGAATAACAAACATTTATCATGATATAAGGAAATATAAATAACAACTTTATTATTGCCTCTAGGGCATATTTCCTTCAGGATGCCTACTTTATCCCTCAAAAAATAAAGCTCTCCTTTTCTGGTTGCCTATTTTGAGGACCCGGTGGAGCGATGATGCACTACTACTGTTGATAATGTCAATGCTGTTTGTTGGAGTAGGGCATTTTGGAGACCGAGCTCCATGGATACCTTTATTTTAAAGATTTCAAAATTCAAAATTTTCTGTTCCAAAAAATCCTGAAAAAAATTACACATGTATGCAAGGATGTATTGTATATGTATATAAATTTTTTTAGGATGAAATACGTTGAATTGCGAGCTGCACAAAAAAAAGATAAAATCATGGACTTTGAGGATGAACAATACATATGCTAAAAAGCCTCAAATTTTTCTTTTTTCTGTAGCTCTCATTTTAACGTATTTCTACCTGAAAATTTGCGCCCATGTATATCATGTATCCAGGTATATGTGTAATTTTTTGGAGAATTTTTTAAAACTGAAAAGTCTGAATTTTGAAGTTTTTAAATTAAGGCCTCCATGGAGCCCGGTCTCCGTTTGGCATTTTCGTGTTTGTTGCAGCAACTTAGAACTTTAGAAGCCTACAACAAAGCAAAGGCACAAATCCGCCTCGTCTTCGGTGGCCCTAGGGCCATGGAGGCACGGTGCATCCTGGCAAGCGCCGGCGGAAGGGCTCCGTTTTTAGTCGTTTTTTTCAATCTTGCTAGGGTTTGTGTCCTATTCAGGAAGACGAGACGGCGGCGGTTCCCTGAAGATGGAATAAAGGTCTCCCCGTCTAACCCCCGTTTCGGCGGTGCATCTAGCATCATTGGTAGGCGTGTGGAGGTGTGTCTCCGGCAAATCTATCTTTGGTGGATTTGCTCGGATCTCATCGTTGTTCGTCTACGTTCATGTGTCTTCGGTTTGGATCCTTCCGATCTACGTTATTTTTCATCGGCGGCGGTTGCTGTTCTGGGGTGCTGGTCCTATGGGGCCTTAGCATGACGACTTCCTGACTGTCTACTATAACAAGTTGTGTCCGGCTCCGGCAATGGAGGGGCGATGACGGCGGCGCGCCTTTCGGCTCGCTTCGGTGCTTGTAGTCGTCGTTAGGTGGTCTACGGATCTAGATGTAATTTTTATTTCTGGTGTTCGTTGTACTGCCATGATTGAAGATGAATAGATTGAAAGTTTTCCCGAAAAAAAAACAAAGCAAAGACAATTGCAGATGGACATAAAAAGAAGTGCAACAGATGTTTCGCTTGTGGATAAATACAATTCCTCCAAGCGGTCGGTGTCTCTCGTGCAGAAGCACCGAGAGAGCAAAAAGGAGAAAAAGAAGTAGAGGCAACAACGAGCGAAGGAAGAATGGGAGGAGAACCACCCATGGAAGCTGTGGGACCATGAGAAAGACTCGACCGCCGGGCAGCAAAATGTGGCTTTGGATCCAGAGAACACGACACAAGGATTATCGTCCTGTTTCTTATCTGGAGGTGTGCAGAGAAACTTACTGTGAGCAATTGCAGTCAGACTGTGCTCGAGGCATGCGGCATGCCAAGGGAGCATTACCTAATTGGTGGCCAGTACCATGGTTCGTCGAGTGCCAAAGTTGCCAGGGGCACATAAACCGAAGAGAATGAGAGTTTTGTGGCATTTGCTATATGAGCTAGGTTCACGTGAGAGCTGAAGTTATCCACGCATGTATTAAAAATGGGTTTTGCTTGTGAATTGTTTCAAACTATTTAACAACCCCAGGTAGGTTCCTTCATGGCTCATTTTTGCCTAGTGCGAAGACCTATGTTTTGAGACATAAAAATGATGGAAAAATGCTGTATACTATCCTGCTATGCTACAGTCATTGAGACATAAAAATGATGGACTAAGTGCTAATGTATTGATACTTGATGCAAGTACAATGGAGTGTGCGTTGGTTAAGTGATCGAGAGCTTTTGCAAGGAGAAAGATGATCAAATTTTTAATGTTCTTGCAAATTTTCAGCCACAAATAACACTCGAGGAGCCTTCACCAAAAATAACAAAATTAGTGTTCAAAAGTGCACATAAACTTTGAACACTGATTTTGTTTTTTTAGGCGAGGGCTCCTCAAATGTTATTTGAGGCTGAAACTTTGCACGAACATCGAATGTTTGATCATGTTTTATGTTCCAAAGGTTCAGATTTTTTTTGATTTTGTTATCATTTTCTTTTTCAGTTTACTGCTCATAAAGGGCGTAGAGGCACCCGGGTGTTGAAAGTCCGGTCTCTTTCGCAAGTGCAAACTCGGTGTTTAGTTCATGTTACACTTATCTGTATGTTTATAAATATACATACTAATTAGTGAGTAAGATGCCAAAAACCAACATAATCCCGGGTGACTTCTAAAAGAAAATCATGGTTTGAGTAATAGCTTTAAAAAAACATCGGTTTCACATTTCATTTTGCCGAATGCACTAAAAGCTTGATTGAGTGCGTTTTGATAACAAAATTAACAATAACACACTAAAAGCTCGATTGAGCGCGTTTTGACAATGAAACTAACAGTGACCGTGGGGGTGACACCTAGCGGTGCCTAGCCCAACCGTTTCCCCCTTCCCCGATTCTCCTGCCCTCCTCATCACTTCCGCTCTCGCTCATGTGACACAAATCGATGACGGTAACGAGTGCTTGGCAAAGTGTCGGAACAGACAGTGGATCCCAACGGCGGAGACCTAGCGGCGTGTTGGAGTAGGACCGGATCGACTGTGGTGACCCCCTGCCGCATCAGAGCACTCGCCGTCGCCGTATGACCTCAAATCGAGAGCGACAGCAATGGCCATGGCCAACTTCTGGAAAGCCAGTCCAAAGTACAACCACCATTTTACCTCCGGTCTAGGGGTGTCGAGTAAGTTCTGCCCTGCCAATCTGCATTGACCGATTAGGGTTTCTGTATGTGAGAAATTGGGAATTAGGGTTTGTAAATGACGAATTGGTGATATGTTTATTATTTTCGTAATTTATCTTTCTCTGTGTAGCTTGGAAGATGTGACATGCGATGTTAAGTTTCATTTGCGGAGATACACTAATTGTATCGATCCTTAAGCCTGGACTTATGATTTGAAGAAATAAACACCCGGTGACTTGCACTTGCATTTCATTTTATAATGAAAATATGTTGCCGATAATTAATTTCCTTTTTTGGTTTGTTTCAGACAAATAGATCTGCCCGAGGTGCTCCAAGCTCTTCCTCTGGTGCTGCTTCTTCATCTGCAACAATAGCTGTTGGATCCCCTCCCGATCCATGTGCCTCTTCTCTAAAAAGACCACAACTGTTCCTTATCCAAGAGCTCCTAATCCAAGTATTCTTGCCACAAGATATTCTTCAACAGAGGCCCCAACAACTAATTCTCCAAGAGCTCATCCTCCAAGTTCTTTTGCTCCAAAGAGGTCCGTCTCCAAGGCCCCCAAGATCATCTTCTGCTCCAAGAGCTGCTGCTAGAGCACCATGATCTGCTCTAAGAGTTGCTGGACCTAGTTCATCAAGAGGTGATGGTGCTAGACCTACATAGAAGAGGACCAGGGAAAAGACACGAAGGATGATGGAGTACTTGGTAACAAGTGAAACAAGTGATGAGTTGTTGAATGATGCTGAACTTTGAGTGTTGAACCCGTTGAACTATTTGTTGTCTATGATCATGACCAAGTACTCCCTCCATCCGGAAATACTTGTCATGAAAATGGATAAAAAGGGGTGTATCTAAAACTAAAATACATCTAGATGCATCCTCTTTTATTCATCTTGATGACAAGTATTTCCGGACGGACGGAGTACTTTCTTTTGAGGTTGAACTTGTGGAACTATTCCTTTTTTTGATGTTGGCGTAGAACTAGTTGAACTAGTCCTTTTTTATGTTGACGTAGAACTAGTTGAATGAATGATGTGATGAATGAACGAATTTGCAGACGAATGATGAACGATGCATTTTTCAAAGATACACCGGTGTATAGATTCATAGAAGAAGTGCCAAGGTGATATATACAACGCCTACCGGCATACAAAGCATGAAAACAAGCATACCACGACTACAACGACACACCACTCGCCTTGTACGACCTGCAGCCACAAGTGGCAAAGAGGCAGAACACACAGCACCAAGAATCCAAGACCGCGTCACAACCAAACCCAAACACCCTGAAAGCATGTTCTTGACATCGAGCCCTGGATGAATCAATGCACCCTCCAGCCATAGCGTCAGAGTTGATGTATCCTTGAAAAAAGATGTATGCTTGTTGATCCAACTTGTCGATGATCTAATTGGCCACCTGAACCTGGTCCTTGCCACCATAGCGCTCGTGAACCTGGAGGCGCTCCAGATCACTCGTCAGGTGATCCGTAGCCCCGGTGTCCAGTACCCAAGGATAGTCGACGGTGTTGGTGGAGGCCGAGTTGGCGGAGCGAGTGTTGTGCTCCTGGTCACAGCGCTTGCGACACTCATCGGCCTCATGCCCCCAGTTTTTGCAAATTTGACACCGGGGGCGCCACCGATTGTTGCGACGGCCACCACCTCCGTTGTTGCCGCCGTTACCCCCACCACTTTGCCGACCATTGCCAGCGTAGGAGGGATTGCGGTCGCGGCCACCGTTGGGGCCACCGTTGCCGCCTTGGCGGCCGTGCCCGGGCTGGCCATTGCCGTCGTCCGAGCGACCCCCACCCTGGGAGGGGTAGGGCTCCGAGTAGGGAGCACGCCCGCCCTGGCCGTAGGGGCCCGAGCGAGTCATGGCGTTGGCGGAGGGAGTCCACCCCTCCGACGCACTCCGCTGAGACTGTAGCTCTTCGAACGACAAGACGAGCGAGTAGAAGCTGGAGTAGGGCATTTGTGCGTTACTCACACCCAGGGAGGCGGCGATGGAGTTTTAGGTTTAGGGTTTTACGTGGGTGGCTAACATCCAGCCTCATGTTTTTTTATATAGATGATCATAATACAATTATATACGTATATAAATACATATACATGTACAATATGCTAGACCCTATTTTACAGTCCTTTCCATTCTGGGCTCACAGTTGGCGCATTCCCTCATCTCATCTCATCGACAGGTGCGCAGTTTGGCATGCAACCAAGCGGAAGGACGAAACACCTTTGTGCTGACCACTAACTATGTCAAACCCAGATGGTCCCAGATGCAAGCAATCCCAAATGATAATTGAACAAACCGACAACAATCACTAGGTACACACAACCTGAAGAGAGAATAACAAGACATGGCACAAAGTAACCCAGCACAGCTACGTACTACTACGACGTGCGCACCAGACAGGAAACTTGTCTTTGACTGAAAATAATGAGCACAGATCCGCAACGCAGAGAGGATTATATAAAGCCCTTGTGCACCTCTGCATTTTCATCAAGTCTTCTTGACATACACTTCCTACACCACCAAAAGCTAAGCTAGTGCCAACTACGAAGTAGGAGAAGATGGAGAGCTCAAGGAGGGCCCTCCTCCTGGTGGCGATGGCGGCGACGGTCATCGGCCTCGCGAGTGCCAGTTTCCGTGACAACTGTGACATCAAGTGGAACCCCGAGAACGCGGCCTTCTCCGACGACGGCCACGGCCTGACCATGTCCCTAAAGAGCAACTCCTCCGGCTGCTTGCTGCAGACGAAGAAGCAGTTCATCTACGGCAGCGTCTCCACCCTCATCAAGCTCGTCCCGGGGAACTCCGCCGGCACCGTCACCACATACTACGTACGTATCCTATTCCTATAGTATACTTATTACCAATGAGCTTGTACTGCGATACTGACCGTATGTGCACCATTTCATTGATTGTAAATCACCAGACATCGTCCGTGGGGGCCGACCATGACGAGATCGACTTCGAGTTCCTGGGGAACGAGACCGGGCAGCCCTACACGCTGCACACCAACGTGTTCGCCGACGGCGTGGGCAAGAAGGAGATGCAGTTCATGCCCTGGTTCGACCCCACCGCCGACTTCCATGCCTACACCATCTCCTGGACGCCCTGCATGATCGTCTGGTACGTCGACGACGTCCCCATCCGGGTGTTCCGCAACTACCGGGACAAGGGCATTGCGTACCCGATCAAGCGTCCCATGTTCGGCTACTCCAGCATCTGGTCGGCGGAGGACTGGGCCACGCAGGGCGGCCGCGTCAAGGCCGACTGGTCCAAGGCACCCTTCGTCGCCGGCTACCGCGACATGGTCCTCGACGTCTGCCCCTGCGACGGAGCTGACTCCTGCGTCTACGGCTGCGCCGGGGCGTTCAGCCACGGCGGGCGGCAGCAGAACTGTGCTGGCCTCACCGACCAGCAGCGGGCCAAGATGCAGGAGGTGCAGAAGTCTCACAGGATCTACGACTACTGCGTGGACTACAGGGACAACAAGAAGCCCGGCCCCGAGTGCAGCCTGCCGCAGTACTGATCGACCCATGCATATCCAGCTGCAGTCTGATCGTGGTCGTGGCACGCACCAAGGAAACATTGGTTGGCCGGAGCCGGTCTACCACTCCTTACACGACCCATTGATTCGACTCGGACTTCATTCATTTATTTTTGTTACATATACTCTTATTCCTTCCCAGCTGTTCCTTTCCAAATTTTGTTTCTTTTCAACAGCTCCACCATATACCTATGTCTATGTGTACATGTACACGTGTATCTATATTTGCATTAATTATGCTATATATGATATACATGGATGAGTTATGTATACCCCCTCTTCTTTTAATTTATGAGACCCAACTTAGTTCCTAAGTACACCCCTAGAAATCCCTTAGTTCCTAAGTATGGAAGCACCCTTCCCCTTCGGCTTAAGCATCCTCTTTGCCACTCCGATGAGCGGCGCAGCCGGACATAGGGAAGACACATGGGAAGAATATGCCTCCGGGACTCTCGGCAGTCTGGTTAGCGGGCTGCCGTACATGAGGAAGACAAGGATCCTCCACGGCCGAGCGTAGACTAGTGTAGTGTATCCATGTCGTGGGAGTGAGCTCCGCGCGACCGTACGTGCACATAGTTAAAATATGACCAAAATGTAACCATTTTCGTACAGTTTGTATGAAATCCGTCATGTTTATATGCACTAGTGCAGAATCAGTCTTTAGTCCAGGTTCGTAACGGCCTTTAGTCCCGGTTCACCAACCGGAACTAAAGGGTGGGGACTAAAGCCCCCCCCCCCCCTTAATTTCGGGTTGTCACGGCCCGGGACCAAAGGTGGTCCCTTTATCCTAGCCGAGGTATCGGGAACGTAGAGGGTAAGCATAGGATCCAGGCAACCCAGCTTGGCCAAAATCTTAAGTCAAATTGATGCATATTTATGGCTTTATGATGATGATTACGTAAGGAAAATTCTCCGTTGCGGCTGTTTATAGTCTGAAAGTGGCCCATCGTTGGCTTTCATCCCTTTGTAGATGCTATGCAGGGTGTGATGAAGCTATGTACCTAGGGTAGGGTCATGGACCTGTCCTAACTGCCCTACCGAAGGACATCTCTAGAAGAAATCACCTTTCAATCGACTTGGAGGCGTTCCACTCGACAGACTTGAAGACACTCAACCAAGAAGCAATCACTCGACCAAGACCAAACCACTCGACGGCCAGGAGACCTAAAGTCACTCCGCACGCTAACGGTCGGTCATTAAATAGCTTTTATGGTCATCATAGCACTTTATTACTAGCGTTACCAGTAACGCCCTGCCTTAATGTACATTGAACCCTTTGTAACGTGGGCTGGCCGGGGTCCTGGCGCACTCTATATAAGCCGCCCCCTTCCTCCGAGACAGGGGCTCGCACCTCTGTAACTCATACTCACATAATCCAGTCGACCGCCTCCGGGCTCCGAGACGTAGGGCTATTACTTCCTCCGAGAAGGGCTTGAACTCGTAAACCTTGCGTGCTTACAACTTCTCCACAGCTAAGATCTTGCCTCTCCATACTTACCCCCTACACTACTGTCAGACTTAGAACCACGACAGTTGGCGCCCACCGTGGGGCAGGTGTTTTAGCGTTTATTGGAGGAGTTGCGACCTTTTCCGACTAGAATCATCATAGTTTTCGGCGGAGTTTTGGTGGAGGGCCGCGAGATCCGTCTCGGCGCGCTCACGTTCATCATCGGCGACTCTGCTTGGCTCCAGGAGGCTCCGCCTCGACGTGGACGCACTCCCTGCTCGCGGGGCAACGCACTTTAGCGCTTGTGTCCGCGGTGTTCTCCTGCGGCAACCGTCGACCCCCTACCGGTCGGCTCCTGTGTTGTCCTCCCTCCCCGTCTCCCGCCGGCGCAAGCGCTCTGGTCGATCGAGACTTCAGCGATGGGTGAGGCACGCGGTGGCACGTCAGTCGGCCACCCTCCAAGTCGCGGCGATCAAGCCCGACGAATCCCTCTACGGCCTGTTCGACTAGCTCCGCAGAGACCGCATCCGAGTGCGACAGCAGCTATCCGGCGGCGGAGGTTCTGATGGTCGATGGGCTGCCCAGTCCTCCCGGTTTTCCCCGCACCGACGGAGGCGCGGGTGGAGGCGACCTGTCGCGTCTCCATGAGGAGTATCTTCCCGAGCCTCTCACGTCGCTGCAGAGAGAAGAACTTCGCCGCCGGAACGTGGATGCACTGCACACTCCTATCATTGGAGAAACCCCTGAGGCTCGCGCCTTGGAGGACGCGCGCCTGGCAAACTTGGCCGAGCGCACTCGACTGGAGAACCTCCAGCGAGCACTCGACGAGCGTGTGCGACAACGGGTTCCCGAATCCAGTCGACGTCAGCTCTTCCCGCCCCCGCAGGTATATCAAACTCCGATTCATAATTTAGCGGCTGCGGCCCGTATAGCGGAGTCGATTCATCCTTCCCAGTCGGAGGCTGGCAGAGGCTTGCTGCAGATCAGAGCGTTACTCCGGGCAGCAGGAGATCAGAATTCCGCTGTTTCTCAGTCGCGGAACAGGATTCACAGCAGATCCATTGCCGTGGACACAGTCCAGTCGGCTCACAGCCCGAGATCGCCCCCGAGGCATGAGGGACGTGGAGATCGGCGTGGCCAGTATGGGAACCCATGAGCAGTATGATCACCAAGTCGATCGTGACGGTCGACGTCGAGTGCCCATGCCTTCCCCGAGGAGCGGGTCATATGTGCCTCGCCAGCAGGATGACAGGCGCCCTCATAGTGGTGGGCGAAGGATTCTAGTCGACCCCAGAGGGACAGGCTTTGACGCGAGATCTATTCTTGTCCAGGGCTTGGTCGACAGGAATAGGGCTCACCGAGAAGGTCACGACAGGGATGCACCTACCACCAGCAGAGTACATGTTTCGGGGCCAGAGTGCTTTAGTAGGGCCATCAGGGCCGTTGTGATTCCTCCCAACTTCAGGTTGGCGACTGGAGTCAGTAAGTTCACTGGCGAGTCCAAGCCTAATACTTGGCTTGAGGACTACCGAGTGGCCGTCCAGATTGGCGGCGACAATGATGAAGTGGCCATGAAGCACCTGCCTCTCATGTTAGAGGGCTCGGCCAGAGCGTGGCTGAACCAGTTAGCATCTAGCAGCATTTACACTTGGGAAGATCTCTCCTGAGTGTTCGTCACCACATTTGAAGGCACATGCAAGCGACCGGCAGGGCTGACGGAACTGCGGTCTTGCGTGCAGAAGCCGAATGAAACTTTCAGGGATTACATCCAGAGGTGGATCACATTACACCACTCGATGGAGAATGTGCCTGACCACCAAGCAGTTTGTGCCTTCAAGGAAGGCGTCAAGTACAGAGAACTGAATTTGAAATTCGGTCGAACCGGGGATATGTCCCTGAATCGGATGATGGAGATTGCCACCAAGTACGCTAATGGTGAAGATGAGGATCGACTCAGGAGTGGCAAGCTCAAGTCAGTCGCCCAAGAAACCGGAGGCAATTCCAATCGGAAACAAAAGCGGAAAGCCAAGCCAGCGGCTCCCGGGGAAGCCTTGGCTTTAACCCAAGGAAAGTTTAAAGGGAAACCTAAAGGGCCTTGGAACCCCAAAAAGGTTAAAGACCAGGACGGAAATGATGTGTTGGACTTGCCGTGTCTCGTCCACACAAAGAAAGATGAAGAAGGTAATTTCATTTACCCGAAACTTACCACTCGACAGTGTCGACTCTTGATCCAGCAGTTCCAGGGCAAGCAACCCAAAGGTAAAGAAAAGGAGTCGGTCAAGGTCGAGGACAAAGAAGACAGTGACGACGGATACCCTCAAGTCAATTCCACCCTGATGATTTTTGCTGATGTTGAGAGCAAAAGTTGACTGAAAGTCATCAACCGAGAGGTGAATATGGTTGCTCCGGCGACACCAAGTTATTTGAAATGGTCCCAGACTGCCATCACGTTCGACCAGTCCGATCACCCAACGCATATTGCCACCCCTGGGAGGCAAGCTCTGGTGGTCGACCCAGTGGTTGAAGGCACCCGACTGACCAAAGTCTTGATGGGTGGTGGCAGTGGTTTGAACATATTGTATGCAGAGACATTGAAAGGGATGGGCATTCCGATGTCCAGACTCAGTGCCAGCAACATGAGTTTCCATGGAGTCATTCCTGGGAAGAAGGCTGAATCACTCGGCCAGATTGCTCTTGATGTGGTTTTCGGTGATTCCAAAAATTACAGCAAAGAAAAATTGACATTTGAAGTTGTAGACTTCCAAAGTGCCTACCACGCTATTTTGGGCAGGCCGGCTTATGCACGCTTCATGGCCCGACCATGTTACGTGTACCTCAAATTGAAGATGCCTGGCCCCAAAGGTGTGATCACCATCACGGGTAATCAGAAGAAAGCGGAAGAATGTTTTCAGAAAGGTTTGAAGATCACTGATGCTCAGATGGCAGTGGTGGAGTTGCAGGAATACCAGAAGACTGCAGACCCGAGTGATCTGTTGCGAGCCAAGAAGCCCGCTACAGAATCAGCTTTTCAGTTGACTGGCGATACGAAGACAGCTCACATACACCCGACTGACCCCAGCGCCGCTCCGACTCATATCTCAACAACACTCGACTCCAAATAGGAAGAAGCGCTCATCCAGTTCCTCCATGAGAACTGGGACATTTTCGCATGGAAGCCTTTTGACATGCCGGGTATTCCCAGGGGGCTGGCTGAGCACCGCCTAAGAGTCGACTCAAAAGTAAAACCTGTCAAGGAACATCTCCGACGGTCCGCCGTCCAGAAGAGAAAAGCTATTGGCGAGGAGGTGGCTTGGCTCTTAGCAGCGGAGTTCATCCAAGAAATCTACCACTCCGAGTGGCTCGCCAACGTTGTCATGGTCCCCAAGAAGGACAAGTCACTTTGCATGTGCATTGAATTTAAACATATCAATCGGGCCTGCCCGAAAGATCATTTTCCTCTCCCCCGTATCGACCAGATAGTCGACTCGACTGCGGGATGTGAGCGACTGTCTTTTTTAGACGCCTATTCCGGGTACCATCAGATCCGTCTGTATGGGCCTGACGAGATCAAGACAGCTTTCATCACTCCATTCGGGTGCTTCTGTTATGTTACCATGCCGTTCGGCCTCAAGAATGCCGGAGCCACATTCATGAGGATGATTCAGAAGTGTTTACTCACTCAAATCAGTCGGAATATGGAAGCATACATGGATGATATTGTGGTCAAGTCTCGGAAGGGTTCCCACCTGCTGACTGACCTTGCTGAAACCTTTGCCAACCTCAGGAGGTATGATATCAAGCTTAATCCATCAAAGTGTACATTCGGAGTTCCTGGCGGAAAATTACTCGGTTTTCTCGTTTCCGAACGGGGAATCGACGCCAATCCAGAAAAAGTTGGTACTATACTCCGAATGAAAAGTCATGTGTGAGTGCACGACGTCCAGAAGCTTACTGGTTGCTTGGCCGCTTTAAGTCGATTCATATCTCGTCTCGGTGAAAAGGCATTGCCTCTTTACCGATTGATGAAGAAGTCCAACAAGTTCGAGTGGACTCCTGAAGCTGATGCAGTGTTTGCAGAGCTCAAAGCTCTGCTCTCCACCCAGCCGGTGCTTGCTGCCCCAATCAGCAAGGAGCCTTTGCTGCTTTACATTGCAGCCATAGGGCAAGTCATCAGTACGGTACTTACGGTCGAGCGGGAAGAAGAAGGGAAAACCTTCAAAGTTCAGCGCCCAGTGTATTATATTTCTGAAGTCTTGACCCCATCGAAGCAAACATATCCTCATTATCAGAAGCTCGTATATGGGGTTTATATGACCACAAAGAAAGTTGCCCACTACTTCTCTGATCATTCCATTACAGTCGTCAGCGACGCTCCATTGTTAGAGATTTTGCATAACAGAGACGCAACTGGTCGAGTGGCAAAATGGGCGATTGAACTCCTTCCTCTAGATATCAAGTTTGAGGCAAAGAAAGCTATCAAGTCCCAGGCAATCGCGGATTTCGTCGCCGAGTGGATTGAACAGCAACTGCCGACTCAGGTTCACTCGGAGCATTGGACCATGTTCTTCGACGGTTCCAAGATGCTAAATGGTTCCGGCGCCGGAGTGGTGTTGGTCTCCCCCAGAGGAGATAAACTCAGATATGTTCTTCAAATCCACTTTGATTCCTCTAACAACGAGGCAGAATACGAAGCACTCTTATACGGGTTGCGCATGGCCATTTCACTCGGCGTCCGTCACCTCATGGTCTATGGCGACTCAGATTTGGTGGTTAATCAAGTGATGAAGGAATGGGACGTCAGAAGTCCAGCCATGACTGGTTATTGCAATGCAGTGAGAAAGCTGGAGAAGAAATTCGAGGGGTTAGAGCTTCATCACATACCCCGACTGAAAAATCAAGCAGCTGATGATCTGGCAAAAATAGGTTCCAAAAGAGAAGCCATTCCCAGCAATGTGTTTTTGGAACACATCCACACACCATCAGTCCAGGAGGATCCCTTCACTGAAGAGGACCCGCAGCCAAAAAGCGCCACGGATCCGACTGAAGTTGAAGTTCCAGCTGTGGTCGACCTGATCATGGAAGTCTTGGTTATCACTCCCGTCTGGACAGAACCATACATCGCGTACATCCTAAGGAAAGAACTCCCAGAAGACGAAGAAGAGGCTCGATAGATCGTCCGTCGATCCAAGGCCTTTATAGTCATAAAGGGACAATTATATAGAGAAAGCGCGACTGGGGTCGGCCAGAAGTGTATTACACCAGAAGGAGGTCAAATGATCCTTAATGATATCCACTCGGGGACCTGTGGTCATCATGCATCCTCTCAGACCATTGTGGCTAAAGCATACCGAGCGAGGTTCTACTGGCCAAGAGCCAATGAGATGGCAAAAGAGATAGTCGACAAATGTGAAGGATGTCAGTATTACTCCAATATGCCGCACAAGCCCGCGTCAGCCCTGAAAACCATTCCACTCGTCTGGCCCTTCGCTGTTTGGGGGCTGGACATGGTTGGACCACTGAGAACAGGCAGGAGCGGCTTCACTCATGTGCTGGTAGCAGTCGACAAGTTCACCAAATGGATTGAAGCCAAGCCTATCAAGAATCTCGATGCTTGCACTGCTATCAGTTTCATCAGAGAGTTGGTATTCAGATATGGAGTTCCGCACAGCATCATCACGGACAATTGGTCAAACTTTGATTCCGACAAATTCAGGGCCTTTTGCGCCTCTCAGGGCACTCGGGTCGACTATGCTTCGGTCGCTCACCCCTAGTCGAAAGGGCAAACGGCCTAATTCTCAAAGGACTGAAACCCTGATTGATGCGCGATCTCAAGCACGCAGCAGGTGCATGGGTCGACGAGCTTCCATCGGTCCTTTGGGGATCGAGGACAACCCCGAATCGATCGACCGGAAGAACCCCATTCTTTCTGGTCTACGGAGCCGAGTCAGTCTTACCGAGTGACCTGCTTCACAACGCTCCCCGAGTCGAGCTCTACTCTAAAGATGAAGCAGAACAAGCTCGGCAGGATGTAGTCGACCTCCTAGAAGAAGAAAGAGAAATGGCCTTGATTCGATCGACGATCTATCAGCAAGACTTGTGTCGATTCCATGCCAGAAACGTGAAGAGCCGAGCCTTCCAAGAAGGAGACTTAGTCCTTCGAGTAGATCAGCAGAAACCACACAAGCTCGCTCCTACTTGGGAAGGCCCCTTCACAGTCACCAGAGTCCTCCACAATGGAGCATACCACCTCTACAATGTCGATCGCCAGATTGACGAGCCACGAGCCTGGAATGCGGAGCTATTCCGCCCCTTTTGCATTTGAATTCTCACTCGGATGAGATGTAATAAGAAAAACTCCTGTAGTTTTTTTTATCAAAGACAAGAGCGTTATAATTTTCCCAGTGATTATTATTGTTTTTGTTTGCGTAAGAAATCCCCCAGTGGGTGGCTTAGCTGCGAATCCGTTTCGCCTGAGTTTGTAAAAAATCCTACCGAGTGGCGAGCCAGCCTCCCACTCAGAGGCTTAGCTGTGAGTCCGGCACTCGCCTAAGTTTGAAAAAATCCTACCGAGTGGAGAAGAATCCTCCCACTCGGGGGCTTAGCTGCAGTCCAGTACTCGTCTAAGTTCTCTCACTTAGAGACTTAGCTGTAGTCCGGCACTCACCTAAGTTTGAAAAAATCCTACCGAGTGGAGAGCAATCCTCCCACTCGGGGGCTTAGCTGCAGCCCAGTACTCGCCTAAGTTCTCTCACTTAGAGACTTAGCTGCGAGTCCGGCACTCGCCTAAGTTTGAAAAAAATCCTACCGAGTGGAGAGCA
>NC_041382.1:732140611-732266612 GCF_002162155.2 Triticum dicoccoides
CCGAGCGGAGAGCAATCCTCCCACTCGGGGCTTAGCTGCAGTCCAGTACTCGCCTAAGTTCTCTCACTTGGAGACTTAGCTACAGTCCGGCACTCGCCTAAGTTTGAAAAAAAATCCTACCGAGTGGAGAGCAATCCTCCCACTCGGGGGCTTAGCTGCAGTCCAGTACTCGCCTAAGTTCTCTCACTTAGAGACTTAGCTGCAGTCCGGCACTCGCCTAAGTTTGGAAAAATCCTACCGAGTGGAGAGCAATCCTCCCACTCGGGAGCTTAGCTGCAGCCCAGAACTCGCCTAAGTACGAAACACATCTCCATCCTCAAGGACGACGAGGGTAAGGTTGACTGCCACCTTCTCCTGGGGAGCTTCACCACAAATACAATGTGCGCTCCGTCCACTCTGCAGTAACAGGGTGTGGGTCGACCGCCGCCTTCCCCTGGGGAGCTTCGCCACAAATACAAGACATGGGTCAACTGCTTCCCTCTCCTTCGGAGCTGCACTGCGAATACAAAAGTTGTCTCGAATGAAGAATGGGTTCACTCAGCAGGAGATTCATAAAGATATTCAACGGTAAACCAAGTTTAGGTAAATTCTAAAGGTTCCAGATCACAGATCGAAGTACTCGGGCATGCAGACGAAAATTTTTAACGGTTACAAAAACCACTCGGCATTCCGAGGCAAATTTAAGGTGGGACATAAGAGTTTGTTCACTCCGCGGGAGGAGGGCTGGCAGGCTCGACGAACTCATCCAGGTCGACACCGTCGGCTATCCGAGTGGCTGCAGCGATGAAAGTCGCCATAAAGGTTCGGAAGTCATGCTTCTGGGTGTTGGCGACTTTGATTGCTGCCAGTTTGTCCTGTCACACCTCCTTGCAGTGGACACGAACCAAAGACAGAGCCACGTCAGCGCCACACCGAGCAGCAGACTTCTTTCACTCCTGCACTCGGTCGGGGATTTCATTTAGTCGAGTCATCAGGGACTCAATATCATTTTGGAGCACAGCCTCTGGCTAAAGTGTCGGGTCAATCCACGACATGGCGACCTTCAGTCGAGCCAGGTAGTCCACGACACCGTCGATGCGAGATTCCTGACGGAGCAGATTCATGACAGTTTCATCTTTCACGGGAGAGTTGATTGGATCCAAACCTGGTTCGGTCCGCCCAGTCTCCTCTTCAAAGTTCTGGCAAAACTCTGCATTCACGATCCAAGGATAAGTCAACTTTCGTACACTGAGTCGACACAAAAAAAAATCAGTCGAAACAGAATGTGCACCTTCAAGCTTGATGAACAACTTCTTGGCAAGACTTCTTAGATAGCTCTCCAGATCATCCCTCCTGCGAGAAATGCCTTCCATTTTCTTGCCCTGGACGAGATTCGCCTTCTTCCAGCGCGAGCACTCCTTGTTGGAGTCATTCAGAGCGGTCTTCAGCCTGGTATTCTCTCCTTGCAACTGGCCGACTGAAGCCAGCTTCTGTTCGGCCAGAGCGGTCTTGTCGTCAGCCTCCTTACGGGCAGCAGCCAAATTCTGATCCTTTTTCGCCAGAGCTTCTCTCAGTTTTTTTGCAAACAAATGATGATTGATTCAGAAATAGCAGAAGGGTGCTCGAGCCTAAAACTGACCAGTCGACAAACTTGTCTTACCAGCGGCGCCGTTTCTGACCTTCTGCAGCTCTGTCCTGGCCAGCTCCAAGTCAAGGTTCAATTGAATCTGCTGCCTCTCCAAATCAGCGAAGCGAGCTCCAAGATCACAAGATTTCTGAAATCAAAGGGGAGAAGTTATTTTTACAGCAAAAAACAACAAAGGCAATAAATACTTAGACTACGGTCGACTACCCGCAGTCCATCATAGTCTCGGGGACTACACCCAGTGGGTGCACTTTGCGTGCCCCCATCGGTTCTGATCCCACTCGACCGGCCCGCCGAAGTCGAGTCCAAAAAAGGGCAGAAAGAGAGAAAGCAAAACTCAGACTACAGTCGACTGCCAGCAGTCCACCATAGTCTCGGGGACTACACCCAATGGGTGCACTTAGCGTGCCCCCACCGGTTCTGATCCCACTCAACCAGACCGAGTGGAAGAGACAAACTACTAGTTTGGTTTATACATTCGGCAAAATACAAAGACTACAGTCGACTGCCAGCAGTCCACCGTAGTCTCGGGGACTACACCCAGTGGGTGCACTCAGCGTGCCCCCACTAGTCCAAAAATTCAATCGACGCACCCAGTGGGTGTACAGATGCAAAGGTTTTCGGAAAGAATCCTCAGGTAGCATATCCCAACAGAACAAGCGGCGACCAACTAACCTGAACGTTGCTCTGGAGAGCCGAGCTGGCATCATAGGCGGCTTGGCTGGCGTCCTGCACCGTCTTCATCTTCTCCATCATAATGCTCGCCTGGCGTATGGCTTCCCTAGCAGCATTCACCTCGTCCTCTGGGACATGATGGGTCGCAAAAACCGAAGGCGGGTCGACAGAAGCCCGAGCAATCGACGAAGAAGGCAAGGCACTCGATAGAGGCTCGGCGAAGGTAACAGAACCCCGATTGACGTCGCCAGTGTCCTGAACGATTGGTTCCGCCCTCGGCGTCGACTGTAGCGCCTCACTTACAGGAGCTCGCCTATCCTTCCTCGCCAAAGGCCTCTCGGGCTCTTCATCATCATCAGGGAGGTCAATAATGTTGGGAGCTGTGCAAAGTCCAATTGCCAAAATCACGTCACCCAATGATGCACATTGCAGTTGAATCGACCGAATAAAGATAGTATGGCAGAAATCATACCCGGATTAGAAGTGACCGCATCCTCCATCACCTCATCATCATCCCTGTAAGCTGAGGTCCCGGAAGTGGCAGCGCTGACAGTTCCAAAGTTTGTCCAGTTAAAACAAGAAAATCAAACAGCGCGGAACGTCGAGTGAATGCAAAGAGAGACACTCACGCGGAAGCGACAGAGATATCAATCTTGATCTTCGGCAACGCCTTCCGAGTGTTCGGCTCTGCAACTTTGGGGTGCTTTGGCGCCTTCTCAGTCGGGGTTGGTGAAGAGATCCGAGGACGCTTTGAAGACTGACCAGCCTGAGCAGTTGCCTTGTCACGTGCACTCGGCCGTTCTTGGTCAAGCTTGGATCGCCTCTCCCTGCGAGGAGGCGACTCGACTTCTTCTCCATCGCTTGAGTCGTCGCTTCCTCCATCCCCTTCACCGTCGGAAGTCCACTCGCCACTTTTGCCACCACTCGCCTCGCCTTCCAGAGCTTGCTCTTGCTCCCTGTTGGGCATTGAATACATTTCAATAATGGCCTGAAAGAAAGCAGGTAGATCAAAGTCAGTCGACGCAATATAGGCAGCTACACGAGTGAATTCAGATTACAAGCAAAAACTCAGAATCAGACCTGCTTTGGTGCGTTGGACTGGTTGAATGGAGGGACTCTCCTGGCTCCCATGGGATTGTCCTTGTTCCCGGTAATGCCCGACAGCCACTTCTCCAGTGTGTCGTTGTCGACCTCCTCCGGGTGGATCCGAGTGGAGTCTTCAAGACCCGAATACATCCACATCGGATGGTCTCAAGCTTGAAGAGGCTGGATGCACCGCTGAAGGAAGACCTCCAAGAGATCCATGCCAGTGACCCCGTCGCGAATAAGCTGGACCACTCGACATACCAACACCTTCATGTGTGCCTTCTCCTCCGGGAGCACCTTCAAAGGGGAGGGTTTCCTCACTCGGTCCATGGTAAAGGGAGGAAGGCCAGTCGATTGCCCTGGCGTCGACTGGTCTTTACAGTAAAACCAGGTCGACTGCCATCCGCGAACTGAGTCGGGAAGAATCATGGACGGAAAGGAGCTTTTCCCTCTCATCTGGATGCCAAGACCCCCACACATCTGGATCACTTGGGTCCTCTCGTCACTCGGATTAGCCTTTTTCACTGTCTGGGAGCGACAAGTGAAAATATGCTTGAAAAGACCCTAGTGAGGCCGACAACCCAGGAAGTTCTCACACAAAGAAATGAAAGCGGCAAGATAAATGATTGAGTTGGGGGTAAAATGATGGAGTTGTGCCCCAAAGAAGTTCAGAAACCCTCAGAAGAAAGGGTGAGGGGGCAAGGAAAATCCATGGTCGACGTGGGTGGCAAGAAGAACACGCTCACCCTCCCGAGGCTGCGGCTCAGATTCCTTCCCCGGAAGCCGCGCCGAGTCATAGGGGATCAGCCCCCCTTCGGCCAGGTCGTCGAGGTCTTCTTGGGAGATCCTCGAGTGGATCCAGTCGCCCTGGATCCAGCCCTTCGGCAGGCCGGTCCGCGAGGAAGATCCGCCCCGGTTGGTCGCCTTCCCCTTCAACCTCGTCGTCGCCTTCTTTGCCCGCTCCAGAGCCGCTGTCTTCTCCTTCCCCATTGTCGCTGGCAAGACGCGTACGGTTCGGTGGCGCTGGGGCGAGAGCGAGCGCAACGGAGGGGCGTGAGGAAGAGAAGAGGTAATGGGATGCACTGTTCGGGAGACTCCGGTCCAGCGCCTTATATGAGGCCGCTTCCGAGTGGCTGACGGGTAGGCCCAGGTGGCTCTGTCAAATCCCGTAACGACCGCGCGCACGATACGTGGCGAAAAAGGTGGCGCGGGGATCGAGGCGGCTCCGCTCTATCCCATCCGATTACTGCGGCCTCCCCCGTCCCACGCGCTTCCCAAAATTCGGATCCCACGAAATCTGCGCGCATCAAACAACTTGTCAGACCAAAGATCTCCTCCGCACCATCACTCGGAGCCTTACAAGTAAAGAAACCCACTCGACGAAGAATTAAGAATGGATCAAGGCGACTGAAAAGGAAGTTGCTGTCATCACTCAGGTCCGTTGATCCGAAACAAGATGTGCTCACGGCATGAAAAACGAGTCGGAGAAGTTCTCAACTCCTTCCCCACTCAAACCTCGATCCATTCGGGGGCTAATGATGAAGCTATGTACCTAGGGTAGGGTCATGGACCTGTCCTAACTGCGCTACCCAAGGACATCTCTAGAAGAAAACACCTTTCAATCGACTTGGAGGCGTTCCACTCGACAAACTCGAAGACACTCGACCAAGAAGCAATCACTCGACCAAGACCAAACCACTTGACGGCCAGGAGACCTAAAGTCACTCCGCACGCTAACGGTCGGTCATTAAATAGCTTTTATGGTCATCATAGCACTTTATTACTAGCGTTACCAGTAACGCCCTGCCTTAATGTACATTGAACCCTTTGTAACGTGGGCTGGCCGGGGTCCTGGCGCACTCTATATAAGCCGCCCTTCCTCCGAGACAGGGGTTCGCACCTCTGTAACTCATACTCACATAATCCAGTCGACCGCCTCCGGGCTCCGAGACGTAGGGCTATTACTTCCTCCGAGAAGGGCCTGAACTCGTAAACCTTGCGTGCTTACAACTTCTCCACAGCTAAGATCTTGCCTCTCCATACTTACCCCCCTACACTACTGTCAGACTTAGAACCACGACAGGGTGTCTCCGTACCAACAAGACAACCCTTAGCCGACGTCTCAGTGCCCGGAGGTGGTTGTGTTAGTGGAAACGAGGCAATCGGATATGCATGCTAACACGTAGTAGGGGTCCTAAGCTAGGCGTCTAGGAGCGATGGTAACACGGACACACAATTTTACTGAGGTTTGAGCTGTCTCGAAGAGATAATACCCTACGTCCTGCTTTTGATTGTATTCATATGTGGGATAATACATAGTACATGTATCTACCACGAGATTGTTTTAATGAATATGAGATCATCTATTGACTAGCCTGGCCTTGGTTTATATAATGTATCGGAGGCCTAGGGTTTAGCAGAGTCCTAGGCATGGACGCCAAGTCTTGTGGAATCCTCCTTGTACGCGTCATGGGATGCCCGAAGTGGCCCATGAGTGAACCTCCATGGGGGTCCTCGGCTCAATCCACTTGGTTGGGAGATGACGTGGTGAGTACCCCCTAGTTCAGGACACCGTGAGTCGGTCCTATAGATCTTGGGGAAACAACGATGAGGGCTACGTGGATCAACGAAATGAGACACCTCTATTGAGGAACGTAGTAATTTCAAAAAAAATTCCTAGGCACACGCAGGATCATGGTGATGCATAGCAATGAGAGGGGAGAGTATTGTCTACGTACCCTCATAGACCGTAAGCGGAAATGTTTATCAACGCGGTTGATGTAGTCGTACACCTTCACAATCCGTCCTGATCAAGTACCGAACGTACGGCACCTCCGCGTTCAGCACACGTTCAGCTCGATGACGTCCTCGCCTTCTCGATCCAGCAAGAGGGGCAAAGTAGTAGATGAGTTCTGACAACACGATGGCGTGGTGACGGTGTTGGTGAAGAACAATCTCCGCAGGGCTTCGCCTAAGTAGTACGAAAACTATTACAGAGGATAAACTAGAGGGGGCGGGGTAGCCGACACACGGCTTGGTGTTTCTTGATGTGTCTTGCGTGCTAGACCTACCCCTCTATTTATATGTTGAGCCTTGGGGTCGAAACTTGGAGTAAAAGCCTCCACAAAGTCGTTTCACCTGAAAGGCAAGAATCCTTCTCGGACTCTAGGGTCAGACGCCAGGGTTCCCGGCGTCTGGACCCAGACACCAGGGACCCTGGCGTCTGGCCCCTGGACTCCGCAAAACTTCCTTTTGTGCTTTCCAAAAACCTTGTGGGCTTTCCCCTTTGGCCCAAATAAAGTGTTCTCGTACCCAAACATTTCGGGAAACATCCGGAATCCCTTCCGGTGAATTACGGAACCCTTCCGGTGAATTACGGAACCCTTCCGGTGACCAAACACTATTATCCCATATATCAAACTTTATCTCCGGACTATTCCGGAGTTCCTCGTCATGTCCGTGATCTTATCCGGAACTCCGAACAACATTCGGTTACCAACATACATAACTCATATATACTATATCGTCAACGAACGTTTAGCGTGTGGACCCTACGGGTTTGAGCACTATGTAGACATGATCGAGACACTTCTCTGGTCAATAACCAATAGTGGAACCTGGATGCCCATATTGACTCCTACATATTCTACGAAGATCTTTATCGGTCGAACCGCATAACAACAGACGTTGTTCCCTTTGTCATCGGCATGTTACTTGCCCGATATTCGATCCTCGGTATCTCAATACCTAGTTTAATCTTGTTACCGGCAAGTCTCTTTACTCGTTCCGTAATACATCATCCCGCAACTAACTCATTAGTTACAATGCTTGAAAGGCTTATAGTGATGTGTATTACCGAGTGGGCCCAGAGATACCTCTCTGACGATCGGAGTGACAAATCCTAATCTCGAAATACGCCAACTCAACAAGTACCTTCGGAGACACCTGTAGAGCACCTTTATAATCACTCAGTTACGTTGTGACGTTTGGTAGCACACAAAGTGTTCCTCCAGTAAACGTTAGTTGCATAATCTCATAGTCATAGGAACATGTATAAGTCATGAAGAAAGCAATAGCAACATACTAAACGATCAAGTGCTAAGCTAACGGAATGGGTCGAGTCAATCACATCATTCTCCTAATGATGTGATCCCGTTAATCAAATGACAACTCATGTCTATAGTTAGGAAACTTAACCATCTTTGATTAACGAGCTAGTCAAGTAGAGGCATACTAGTGACACTATGTTTGTCTATGTATTCACACATGTATTATGTTTCCAGTTAATATAATTCTAGCATGAATAATAAACATTTATCATGAAATAAGGAAATAAATAATAACTTTATTATTGCCTCTAGGGCATATTTCCTTCAGTCTCCCACTTGCACTAGAGTCAATAATCTAGTTCACATCACCATGTGATTTAACACTAATAGTTCACATCACCATGTGATTAACACCCATAGTTCAAATCGTCATGTGACCAACACCCAAAGGGTTTACTAGAGTCAATAATCTAGTTCACATCGCTATGTGATTAACACCCAAAGAGCACTAAGGTGTGATCATGTTTTGCTTGTGAGAGAAGTTTAGTCTATGGGTCTGCCACATTCAGATTCGTATGTATTTTGCAAATTTCTATGTCAACAATGCTCTGCACGGAGCTACTGTAGCTAATTGCTCCCACTTTCAATATGTATCCAGATTGAGACTTAGAGTCATCTGGATCAGTGTCAAAACTTGCATTGACGTAACCCTTTACGATGAACCTTTTGTCACCTCCATAATCAAGAAACATATCCTTATTCCACTAAGGATAATTTTGACCGTTGTCTAGTGATCTACTCCTAGATCACTATTGTACTCCCTTGCTAAACTCAGTGTAGGGTATACAATAGATCTGGTGCACAACATGGCATACTTTATAGAACCTATGGCTGAGGCACAGGGAATGATTTTCATTCTCTTTCTATCTTCTGCCGTGGTCGGGCTTTGACTCTTACTCAATTTCGCACCTTGTAACACAGGCAAGAACTCTTTCTTTGACTGTTCCATTTTGAACTACTTCAAAATCTTGTCAAGGTATGCACTCATTGAAAAAACTTATCAAGCGTCTTGATCTATCTCTATAGATCTTGATGCTCAATATGTAAGCAGCTTCGCCGAGATCTTTATTTTGAAAAACTCCTTTCAAATACTCCTTTATGCTTTCCAGAAAAATTCTACATTATTTCTGATCAACAATATGTCATTCACATATATTTATCAGAAATGTTGTAGTGCTCCCACTCACTTTCTTGTAAATACATGCTTCACCGCAAGTCGGTATAAAACTATATGCTTTGATCAACTCATCAAAGCGTATATTCCAACTCCGAGATGCTTGCACCAGTCCATAGATGGATCACTAGAGCTTGTATATTTTGTTAGCACCTTTAGGATCGACAAAACCTTCTGGTTGCATCATATACAACTCTTATTTAAGAAATCCATTAAGGAATGTAGTTTTGACATCCATTTGCCAGATTTCATAAAATGTGGTAATTTGCTAACATGATTCGGACAGACTTAAGCATCGCTACGAGTGAGAAAATCTCATCATAGTCAACACCTTGAACTTGTCGAAAACCTTTTGCGACAATTCGAGCTTTGAAGATAGTACTATCAACGCCCGTCTTCCTCTTGAAGATCCATTTATTTTCTATGGCTTGCCGATCATCGGGCAAGTCAACCAAAGTCCATACTTCGTTCTCTTACATGGATCCTATCTCAGAATTCATGGCCTCAAGCCATTTCATGGAATCTGGGCCCATCATCGCTTCCTCATAGTTCGTACGTTCGTCATGGTCAATTAACATGACCTCCAGAACAGGATTACCGTACCACTCTGGTGCAGATCTCACTCTGGTTGACCTACGAGGTTCGGTAGTAACTTGATCTGAAGTTACATGATCATCATCATTAGCTTCCTCACTAATTGGTGTAGGAGTCACAGAAAAAGATTTCCGTGATGAACTACTTTACAATAAGGGAGCAGGTACAGTTACCTCATCAAGTTCTACTTTCCTCACACTCACTTCTTTCGAGAGAAACTCCTTCTATAGAAAGGATCCATTCTCAGCAACAAATATCTTGCCTTCGGATCTGTGATAGAAGGTGTACCCAACAGTTACTTTTAGATATCCTATGAAGACGCACTTCTCCGACTTGGGTTTGAGCTTATCAAGATGAAACTTTTTCACATAAGCATCGCAACCCCAAACTTTAAGAAACGAGAACTTTGGTTTCTTGCCAAACCATAGTTCATAAGGAGTCATCTCAACGGATTTAGATGGTGCCCTATTTAACGTGAATGCTGCGGTCTTCTAATGCATAACCCCAAAACGATAGTGGTAAATCGGTAAGAGACATCATAGATTGTACCATATCTAATAAAGTACGTTTATGATGTTTGGACACACCATTATGCTGTGGTGTTCCAGGTGGCGTGAGTTGCAAAACTATTTTGCATTGTTTCAAATGAAGACCAAAACTCGTAACTCAAATATTCTCCTCCACGATCAGATCGTAGAAACTTTATTTTCTTGTTATGATGATTTTCCACTTCACCTGAAATTATATGAACTTTTCAAATGTTTCAGATTTATTTTTCATCAAGTAGATATACACATATCTGCTCAAATCATGTGTGAAGGTCAGAAAACAATGATACCCGCCGTGAGTCTCAACACTCATTGGACCGCATACATCGGTATGTATTATTTCCAATAAGTCAGTGGCTCGCTCCATTGTTTTGGAGAACAGAGTCTTAGTCAACTTGCCCATGAGGCATGGTTCGCAAGCATCAAAATGATTCATAATCAAGTGATTCCAAAAGCTCATCAGCATGGAGTTTCTTCATGCGCTTTACACCAATATGACCTAAACGGCAGTGCCACAAATAAGTTGCACCATCATTATTAACTTTGCATCTTTTGGCTTCAATATTATGAATATGTGTATCACTACGATCGAGATCCAACAAACCATTTTCATTGGGTGTATGACCATAGAAGGTTTTATTCATGTAAAAAGAACAACAATTATTCTCTAACTTAAATGAATAACCGTATTACAATAAACATGATCAGATCATATTCATGCTCAATGCAAACACCAAATAACATTTATTTAGGTTTAACACTAATCCCGAAACTATAGGGAGTGTGTGATGATGATCATATCAATCTTGGGACCACCTCCAACACACATCGTCATTTCACCCTTAACTAGTCTTTGTTCATTCTACAACTCCCGTTTCGAGTTACTACTCTTAGCAACTGAACCGGTATCAAATACCGAGGGGTTGCTATAAACACTAGTAAAGTACACTTCAATAACATGTATATCAAATATAGCATTGTTCACTTTGCCATCCTTCTTATCCACCAAATTCTTGGGGTAGTTCCGCTTCCAGTGACCAGTCCCTTTGCAGTAGAAGCACTTAGTCTCATGCTTAGGTCCAGACTTGGACTTCTTCACTTGAGCAGCAACTTGCTTGTCGTTCTTCTTGAAGTTACCTTTCTTTCCCTTTGCCCTTTTCTTGAAACTAGTGGTCTTGTTAATCATCAACACTTGATGCTCTTTCTTGATTTCTACCTTCATCGATTTCATCATCATGAAAAGCTCGAGAATCATTTTCGTCATCCCTTGCATACTATAGTTCATCACAAAGTTCTACTAACTTGGTGATGGTGACTAGAGAATTCTGTCAATCACTATTTTATCTGGAAGATTAACTCCCACTTGATTCAAGCGATTGTAGTACCCAGACAATCTGAGCACATGCTCACTGCTTGAGCTATTCTCCTCCATCTTTTAGCTATAGAACTTGTTGGATACTTCATATCTCTCAACTCGGGTATTTGCTTGAAATATTAACTTCAACTCCTGGAACATCTCATATGATTCATGACGTTCAAAACGTCTTTGATGCCCCGATTCTAAGCTGTTAAGCATGGTGCACTAAACTATCAAGTAGTCATCATATTGAGCTAGACAAACGTTCATAACGTCTGCATCTGCTCCTGCAATAGGTCTGTCACCTAGCGGTGCATCAAAGACATAATTCTTCTGTGCAGCAATGAGGATAATCCTCAGATCATGGATCCAATCTGCATCATTGCTACTAACATCTTTCAACTTAGTTTTTCTCTAGGAACATATCAAAAATAAAACAGAGGAGCTAAACGTGAGCTATTGATCTACAACATAGATATGCTAATACTACCAGGACTAAGTTCATGATAAATTAAAGTTCAATTAATCATATTACTTAAGAACTCCCACTTAGATAGACATCCCTATAATCATCTAAGTGATCACGTGATCTATATCAACTAAACCATGTCCGATCATCACGTGAGATGGAGCAGTTATCAATGGTGAACATCACTATGTTGATCATATCTACTATATGATTCATGCTCGACCTTCGGTCTCCAGTGTTCCGAGGCCATATCTGCATATGCTAGGCTCGTTAAGTTTAAGCCGAGTATTTTGTGTGTGCAAAACTAGCTTGCACCCATTGTATGCGAACATAGAGCTTATCACACCCGATCATCACCTAGTGTCTCGGCACGATGAACTTTGGCAACGGTGCATACTCAGGGAGAACACTTTTATCTTGAAATTTAGTGACAAATCATCTTATAATGCTACTGTCAAACAAAGCAAAATAAGATGCATAAAGGATAAACATCACATGCAATCAATATAAGTGATATGATATGGCCATCATCATCTTGTGCTTGTGATCTCCATCTCCGAAGCACCATCATGATCACCATTGTCACCGGCGCGACACCTTGATCTCCATCGTAGCATCGTTGTCGTCTCGCCAACTATTGCTTCTACGACTATCTCTACCGCTTAGTGATAAAGTAAAGCAATTACAGGGCGATTGCATTGCATACAATAAAGCGACAACCATATGGCTCCTACCAGTTGCCGATAACTCCGTTACAAAACATGATCATCTCATACAATAAATATAGCATCATGTCTTGACCATATCACATGACAACATGCCCTGCAAAAACAAGTTAGACGTCCTCTACTTTGTTGTTGCAAGTTTTACGTGGCTGCTACGGGCTGAGCAAGAACCGTTCTTACCTACGCATCAAAACCACAATGATAGTTCGTCAAGTTAGTGCTGTTTTAACCTTCTCAAGGACCGGGCGTGGCCACACTCGGTTCAACTAAAGTTGGAGAAACTAACACCCACAGCCACCTATGTGCAAAGCATGTCGATAGAACCAGTCTCGCGTAAGCGTAGGCGTAATGTCGGTCCGGGCCGCTTCATCCAACAATACCGCCGAACCAAAGTATGACATGTTGGTAAGCAGTATGACTTGTATCACCCACAACTCACTTGTGTTCTACTCGTGCATATAACATCTACGCATAAACCTGGCTCGGATGCCACTGTTGGGGAATGTAGTAATTTCAAAAAAAATCCTATGCACACGCAGAATCATGGTGATGCATAGCAACGAGAGGGGAGAGTATTGTCTACGTACCCTCATAGACTGTAAGCGGAAGCGTTTATCAACGCGGTTGATGTAGTCGTACACCTTCACGATCCGTCCCGATCAAGTACCGAACGTACGGCACCTCCGCGTTCAGCACACGTTCAACTCGATGACATCCTCGCCTTCTCGATCCAGCAAGAGGGGCGGAGTAGTAGATGAGTTGCGGCAGCACGACGGCGTGGTGACGGTGTTGGTGAAGAACAATCTCTGCAGGGCTTCGGCTAAGCACTACGAAAACTATTACAGAGGATAAACTAGAGGGGACGGAGTAGCCGACACACGACTTGGTGTTTCTTGATGTGTCTTGGGTGCTAGCCCTACCCCTCTATTTATATGTTGAGCCTTGGGGTCGAAACTTGGAGTAAAAGCCTCCACAAAGTCGGTTTCACCCGAAAGGCAAGAGTCCTTCTCGGACTCCAGGGCTAGGCGCCAGGGTTCCCGGCGTCTGGACCCAGACGCCAGGGACCCTGGCGTCTGGCCCCTGGACTCCGCAAAACTTCCTTTTGCGCTTTCCAAAAACCTTGTGGGCTTTCCCCTTTGGCCCATATAAAGTGTTCTCGTACCCAAACATTTCGCAAAACATCCGGAACCCCTTCCGGTGAATTCTGGAACCCTTCCGGTGACCAAACTATTATCCCATATATCAAACTTTATCTCCGGACTATTCCGGAGTTCCTCTTCATGTCCGTGATATTATCTGGAACTCTGAACAACATTCGGTTACCAACATACATAACTCATAAATACTATATCGTCAACGAACGTTAAGCGTGCGGACCCTACGGGTTCGAGCACTATGTAGACATGACCGAGACACTTCTCTGGTCAATAACCAATAGTGGAACCTGGATGTCCATATTGGCTCCTACATATTCTACGAAGATCTTTATCGGTTGAACCGCATAACAACAGACGTTGTTCCCTTTGTCATCGGCATGTTACTTGCCCGATATTCGATCATCGGTATCTCAATACCTAGTTTAATCTTGTTACCGGCAAGTCTCTTTACTCGTTCCGTAATACATCATCCCGCAACTAACTCATTAGTTACAATGCTTGCAAGGCTTATAGTGATGTGTATTACCGAGTGGGCCCAGAGATACCTCTTCGACGATCGGAGTGATAAATCCTAATCTCGAAATACGCCAACTCAACAAGTACCTTCGGAGACACCTGTAGAGCACCTTTATAATCACCCAGTTATGTTGTGACGTTTGGTAGCACACAAAGTGTTCCTCCGGTAAACGGGAGTTGCATAATCTCATAGTCATAGGAACATGTATAAGTCATGAAGAAAGCAATAGCAATATACTAAACGATCAAGTGCTAAGCTAACGGAATGGGTCAAGTCAATCACATCATTCTCCTAATGATGTGATCCCTTTAATCAAATGACAACTCATGTCTATGGTTAGGAAACTTAACCATCTTTGATTAACGAGCTAGTCAAGTAGAGGCATACTAGTGACACTATGTTTGTCTATGTATTCACACATGTATTATGTTTCCGGTTAATACAATTCTAGCATGAATAATAAACATTTATCATGAAATAAGGAAATAAATAATAACTTTATTATTGCCTCTAGGGCATACTTCCTTCAACCTCATCCCCCTACATGGCTCGCCAAATGTCGGTGTCTAGGAACCAGACATTGGGTTGTGTACGACAACCCTTTGTGAGTTCGGCCAGGGACTGAACACGCCTTCTCGCCCAGGTCATCTATGCCGGAGATGAAGGAGAGGGAAAGGGAGACACCGAAGTTTACCCAGGTTCAGGCCACCGTGATGGTGTAACACCCTACTCCCTCTCTTTGTTGATATATGAGTGTGTGTAACACCCTACTCCCTTTCTTCTATTTATAGGGCGAGGCTCCCTTCCCACGCCCCACCAGCGGGCGGATGCGTTCTTCCCTTTGTTGAGGGTGTAGAGAGGGGGACCCGTATTGCCCAAACAACCACCGGGCACGGTCCCTAGTCATCTGTCACGAGGAGCTACAGTGCCTTCCTGTAGCTCCACATCGAGTGGGAGAATCTATATAGGTCACTGTGGATGACCCCTCCCCACAATAAACCTCCATGCGGCTCAAAGTCAAAAGGGGGCCTATACCCCGTCTTGTTGCCACTACAGTCCCGCGCCATGCCGGTGGGACCCGCATGGAGGAGCCCTGGTCAGGTATTGTCTCTCCTCCTTCCCAGGCCTTAGGGGTCTTGATGGAGCCAAAGGATCCCCTCCCGGAAGGTCCTTTGATGCTACGGTCCTATTCGTTATCGTCATCCTATTCCTAGGCTAGACGACATGCTTGATGAATTGAGTGGCTCTACAATATTCTCCAAAGTTGATCTTCGTAGTGGATACCATCAAATTCGTATGAAATTGGGAGATGAATGGAAAATAACATTTAAAACTAAGTTTGGATTATATGAGTGGTTAGTCATGCCTTTTGGGTTAACTAATGCACCTAGTACTTTCATGAGGTTAATGAACGAAGTTTTACGTGCTTTCATTGGACGATTTGTGGTCGTCTATTTTGATGATATACTGATTTATAGTAAATCTTTGGAGGAACATTTGGAACATTTATGTGCTGTTTTTATTGCTCTATGTGATGCACGTTTGTTTGGTAACCTTGGAAAGTGCACCTTTTGCACCGACCGAGTATCTTTTCTTGGCTATGTTGTTACTCCACAGGGAATTGAAGTTGATAAAGCCAAGATTGAAGCTATTGAGAGTTGGCCGCAGCCCAAAACGGTCACACAAGTGAGAAGTTTCCTTGGTCTCGCTGGTTTCTATAGGCGTTTTGTGAGAGATTTCAGCACCATTGCTGCACCTCTCAACGAGCTTACAAAGAAGGATGTGCCTTTTGTTTGGGGTACCGCACAGGAAGAAGCTTTCACGGTATTGAAAGATAAGTTGACACATGCTCCTTTACTCCAACTTCCTGATTTTAATAAGACTTTTGAGCTTGAATGTGATGCTAGTGGAATTGTATTAGGAGATGTGTTATTACAAGATGGCAAACTTGTTGCATACTTTTCTGAAAAATTGAGTGGGCCTAGTCTGAACTATTCTACTTATGATAGAGAATTATATGCTCTTGTTCGGACCTTAGAAACATGGCAACATTATTTATGGCCCAAGGAATTTGTTATACATTCTGATCATGAATCTTTGAAACACATTAAAAGTCAAGCAAAACTGAACCGTAGACATGCTAAATGGGTTGAATTCATTGAGACTTTCCCTTTTGTCATTAAACACAAAAAGGGTAAAGAAAATGTTATTGCTGATGCTTTGTCTCGTCGTTATACTATGCTTTCACAACTTGACTTTAAAATATTTGGTTTGGAGATCATCAAAGATCAATATATGCATGATGCTGAATTTAAAGATGTATTGCAGAATTGTAAGGAAGCGAGAACTTGGAACAAGTTCGTTCTTAATGATGGATTTGTGTTTCGTGCTAACAAGCTATGCATTCCAGCTAGCTCTGTTCGTCTTTTGTTGTTGCAGGAGGCGCATGGAGGAGGATTAATGGGACACTTTGGCGTCAAGAAGACGGAGGATATACTTTCTACACATTTCTTTTCGCCAGATGAGACGGGATGTTGAGCGTTTTGTTGCTCACTGCACTACATGTCAAAAAGCTAAGTCACGACTCAATCCTCATGGTTTATATATGCCTTTGCCTGTATCTAGTGTTCTTTGGGAGGATATATCTATGGACTTTGTTTTAAGTTTACCTCGAACAAAGAAGGGGAGGGATAGCATATTTGTTGTCATGGATAGGTTCTCGAAAATGGCACACTTTATACCATGTCATAAAAGCGATGATGCTGTTAATGTTGCTAATTTGATCTTTCGTGAAATTATTCGCTTGCATGGTGTGCCAAATACTATTGTTTCAGATCGTGATACTAAATTTCTTAGCCACTTTTGGAGATGTTTATGGGCTAAGTTGGGGACTAAACTACTTTTTAGTACTACTTGTCACCCCCAAACTGATGGATAAACTGAAGTAGTCAATAGAACATTGTCTACTATGCTTAGGGCTGTTTTGAAGAATAATAAGAAAATGTGGGAAGAATGCTTGCCTCATATTGAATTTTCTTATAATCGTTCATTGCATTCTACTACTAAGATGTGCCGTTTTGAAATTGTGTATGGTTTCCTACCTCGTGCACCTATTGATTTGTTGCCTCTTCCATCTTCGGAGAAGGTTAATTTTGATGCTAAAGAACGTGCTGAATTGATTTTATAAATGCATGTGTTAACTAAGGAAAACATTGAGCGTATGAATGCTAAATATAAACTTACTGGAGATAAGGGTAGAAAACATGTTGTGTTTGCACCTGGAGATCTTGTTTGGTTACATTTGCGCAAGGATAGATTTCCTAATTTGCGCAAATCAAAGCTAATGCCACGTGATGATGGTCCTTTTAAGGTGTTAGAGAAAATAAACGATAATGCATATAAACTTGAGCTACCTGCAGATTTTGGGGTTAGTCCCACTTTTAGCATTGCAAATTTGAAGCCTTATTTGGATGAGGAAGATGAGCTTTCGTCGAGGACGACTTCATTTCAAGAAGGGGAGGATGATGAGGACATCAATGCCATTGTTACACCCACAGCCCCTGCTGCTATACATACTGGACCAATTACTAGAGCTCGCGCACGCCAATTGAATTATCAGGTACTTTCATTTCTTGGTAACGATTCTAATGCTCATGAGAATATGATGCTGCCTAAATTGGATACATTTGTTTTGCTTACAAATGAAAGGCCTAGCTTGGACAAGAAAGATGAACCTTGGAGCAAATTCAAGCATGGAGATGAGGGCATGCGCAAGGGGATAAAGAACGGAGTTACAAGTGATGATTTTAGGACTTTGAAGCCACCATAAGGAGTGCCTGAAGCCTTGGACGAAATATATAAGATGTCACTTCATAAATTTCGTCCAGAGCCTATTCTAGGTGCTGCGTCACCTTATTATTGGGCCAGGCCCATGTATTTTCGAAATACTTAAGTATAGGCTGTTTTTAGAGTCCGTATGTGTGGGGAAACAAGAGTTAGAGTTGGTTTCGGACCCCTTCTCCAAGGGCCACGAAATTCCCCCTCTCTCTTCCATATATACAGCCCTTAGGGCATCGTTTAGACTTTAGGTTTTGTTTAGACTAAAAGTTCGCCATAGCTGCAACTTCGCGTCCTTCGTTTGTGTCCAATGACCAGATCAAGACGTCACAGAACCCCACCTTCATTAATAAAGCTTTCCTCTTTTATTCGCAATATTCAGATTGCAATCTCAGTTTCTTGCTTGTTCTTCGTTTGCTCGCAGGAAATAGACCCTCGTGGTCAGGTTGATTGTGCTCCGGCGTGGTCAATAACCCTTGGAAGTTGGTTTAGCGATTGCTAAGGCGCGACGTCTTCGCACGTTCCTAGTCGGATCGTCAAAGTCGACTCCCATGGAAAACGATATCTATCTCATCGAAACATCGGGACACCTTTGCCTCTATCAAGTGGTTCGTCTCCCCTGGGAACCCCCCTTTCCAGTGGGCCGACAAGGCATGGCACCGATATTTGTTAACGAGATTCACCGAACTCGGCTACATCCCCGGGGCATGACTACATGCACTCCTCCTCATGACACTGTCACAATACTGCACACCGGCCACCCGGGTGCTGACACACCGCCGGCTCCCTCTTTCGCGTTTGTGCTATTATGTTGGCATAAGTTACATCATGTGTCTACCCTTTCATTATATAAGAGGCCTAGGATACAAGTGTCCAATTAGAACACGACTTCATATCCTATGTAAACACAATACAACTCATAGTTCAACTGTAGCCTATGTGGTACATTATATTCGACACAGTTCCAACAACAACTGCAACATAAAGTGGAATGCCAAGAATGCTGCCTTCTCCGACGACGGCCATGGCCTGACCATGTCCCTAAAGAGCAACTCCCTCCGGCTGCTTGCTGCAGACGAAGCAGCAGTTCATCTACGACAGCGTCTCCACCCGCGTCAAGCTCATCCTGGGAAACTCAGTCACAGTGAACTCTTTCTAACATAGAGATCAAAATTCCTTCTTATTGAATGGATGAATTCATTAGGGATGCGCATGTTGCAGAAATATTCCTTGAACTCGACATTTAATTAAGTATACACACCATCCAGTTTCCCATCTTAGCTCATTTATGTTTCATTCCATCGTCTATGTCTCACCGACGAGTGTGCAATATTGTATGCACCCAATCAAAAGTAAAGAGCTCAATTGTGCTGACAAAGACTCGTCCAAGAAACAATCAATTGATGTGATAATTGAACAAGCCGGCAACAAGCACTTGTTGACAGAAAGCCATGATAGTATGTTTTACCATCAGGAAAATAAAACATGACAGTAAAATACCAATAGCCAAAAGCCCCAGGAACCCGGCGCCACGTACGTTAGTGTATTTCCCCTTTGAGATGGAACAACCGACAAGATAATAAAACATTACGGTAGAAACCTTAAGGAAAAAGGTAAACCTTATGCTGGCAACCTCTAAGAGAAATGTAACCCCCGAGAATGTACTACTCACTAGACAAACAGAAAACCTGACGGTGTACACTGTCAGGAAATGTCAATAAGGTTCCTTGCGGATGTTACCTTTAGGGAAATAAGAAACCAAAAATTACGGTTTTTATTATAAAGATTATTCTCAGTATTGTATGGTACATTTTACTCTCAAATCACAACTAAATCACTACATCCAATACTCCATGAAATTCATTTCCATATGCATTCATCAATGCACAAGTAGACCAGTTAAAATACAAGTTCATCATAACAAAAGATATCACTGATGCTAATATCAAAGGCATCACCAAAATTCATCACATTTGCTAGAAATTCTTTCGTTACGGCAACATACTCCAAAAGGATTGAATTTGCTGCCACGAGACATAACCATACATGTCATTTAGGTAGACACACCTTTCTCGTTGTCTTGATTGGCATGGTTACCACACCTGCCAACATGGATATTTTCCCAACCATCATTGACAATACCACTCGGACTAGCCACATGAGAAGAACTAGTCTTAGGCTACAACATAATTAGGAAAAACATTAACTTTCAGTTTTTTAACATAACAAAAAATTCATAATTGCGAGTAACCAAACAAAAAAAATCAATATGTGGCAATAATATTCATTAATTATAGACATACAAAATAACTATGTCGTCATGCGAACACACTAGAAGTAACAATTAATTTCCAAACACATCACATAAACAAATATGCAATTAGCTATCTCTCCAAGTACTAGCTAATCCTAAAAATAAAATGGCACAATTGTAAAATGCTTAGACTATCGAATGCGGTTGACCGTTTAGAATGTCTCCAAGGTTGTACCGTAGCAGGCGGTTCCCTAAACAAAACTACTTACAATGCTTTACATTTCGGTGCGCTCCATCTAATGAGAATACTCTCATTCGAAATGGTTTTGCAATTCAGAACCGCCTCCCATTCTTATTTAGGGTTGGCATTTTAATTATTGTTTGCAGCCAGCCCTGCAATTAAAATTCCTAAATAACACTTTCACACACACATTCTCATTCACCACAAAAAACCATTGCATCTCATAATACATTCATATATGTTCAATATGTCAAAGCGACATATACTAAAGTTTTGTAGACTTCACATCCAACATATGAAACACGGTTCTAAAATCCAAAGATTTATATTCCCCTTGTCGTAGTCTACCTATCTTGCCTTTTCATTTCTTCTTTTCGGTCGAGTAGTCTACTCATCTTAACTTTTCACGTTGTCTTTTCGGACCAATCACCGCCCGATATCTTCTTTGCCGGAAAACCGCCTCTTGACTAGATTTAAGGACAGCCTCAACTAGTTATTAGAGACGGTTTTGCTACTTTAATCGCATGCATGAGTTTCACGAGGATGATTAACTGCCTCGGTTAGGCTATTAGAGGTGGCTGAAATGTTTTGGGTGAAAACCGCTTCCCTACGTGGAACGCCTCTGATGCCCATTTATGTACTACTAGTGTCTTTCCCTTTTTGGCTCACAGTTGGCGCACTCCCTCATCTCATTTCATCGACAGGTGTGCAGTTTGGCATGCAACCAAGCGGAAGTACGAAACACCGTTGTGCTGAGCACTAACTATGTCGTCAAATCTAGACGCTCTCAATGCAAGCAATCCATATGATAATTGAACAAACCGACAACAAGCACTAGGTAGCTGCAACCTGAAGAGAGAATAATAAGACATGCATGGCGCAAACTAACCCAGCTTACATACTACACTACGTGCGCAGCAGACACTTTTGCATTTGACTGAAAATAATGAGCACAGATCCGCAACGCAGAGAGGATTATATAAAGCCCTTGTGCACCTCTGCATTTTCATCAAGTCTTCTTGACATACACTTCCTACACCACCAAAAGCTAAGCTAGTGCCAACTACGAAGTAGGAGAAGATGGAGAGCTCAAGGAGGGCCCTCCTCCTGGTGGCGATGGCGGCGACGGTCATCGGCCTCGCGAGTGCCAGTTTCCGTGACAACTGTGACATCAAGTGGAACCCCGAGAACGCGGCCTTCTCCGACGACGGCCACGGCCTGACCATGTCCCTAAAGAGCAACTCCTCCGGCTGCTTGCTGCAGACGAAGAAGCAGTTCATCTACGGCAGCGTCTCCACCCTCATCAAGCTCGTCCCGGGGAACTCCGCCGGCACCGTCACCACATACTACGTACGTATCCTATTCCTATAGTATACTTATTACCAATGAGCTTGTACTGCGATACTGACCGTATGTGCACCATTTCATTGATTGTAAATCACCAGACATCGTCCGTGGGGGCCGACCATGACGAGATCGACTTCGAGTTCCTGGGGAACGAGACCGGGCAGCCCTACACGCTGCACACCAACGTGTTCGCCGACGGCGTGGGCAAGAAGGAGATGCAGTTCATGCCCTGGTTCGACCCCACCGCCGACTTCCATGCCTACACCATCTCCTGGACGCCCTGCATGATCGTCTGGTACGTCGACGACGTCCCCATCCGGGTGTTCCGCAACTACCGGGACAAGGGCATTGCGTACCCGATCAAGCGTCCCATGTTCGGCTACTCCAGCATCTGGTCGGCGGAGGACTGGGCCACGCAGGGCGGCCGCGTCAAGGCCGACTGGTCCAAGGCACCCTTCGTCGCCGGCTACCGCGACATGGTCCTCGACGTCTGCCCCTGCGACGGAGCTGACTCCTGCGTCTACGGCTGCGCCGGGGCGTTCAGCCACGGCGGGCGGCAGCAGAACTGTGCTGGCCTCACCGACCAGCAGCGGGCCAAGATGCAGGAGGTGCAGAAGTCTCACAGGATCTACGACTACTGCGTGGACTACAGGGACAACAAGAAGCCCGGCCCCGAGTGCAGCCTGCCGCAGTACTGATCGACCCATGCATATCCAGCTGCAGTCTGATCGTGGTCGTGGCACGCACCAAGCGGCAATGGTTGGCCGGCCGATCTATCTACCACGTCGCATACACGACCCATTGATTCCATTGGGACTTCATTTATTTATTTATTTATTTATTTTTGACACAGATATTTTTGTTTTCTCAAGATTTTTCATTCTTGTTGCTCCGCAGATTTTTTTCCCACTCCAAATTTTGTTCAATGCTTACCCGATTAAGTAATCATGATCGATCTTTTTTGAGTGGATCACATAAGGCATGATTGGTTGCATGCACGAACCAACGAGCCAGGCCCACTTAAGAATCAGGTAAGGCCCTTCACTATGTAGGCCAAAAGTGGTGCCAAATACACTTTGGTTCATTTGGCACCGATGCCCTCCATTGCCCAGCCGGTGCCATACTATTTTTTCAGGGAACCGGAGCAAGTTGGTGCACCGATGCCCACTTCTAGCATTGCAATAAAATATGTTAAACTGTGAAGGATCAACGGGATGAGAGAGAGAGGAGGACTAGAGAACTCGTACGAAGGATTGAGGGAAAGCTGGCTTGCTCCATTTTTTATGTATACATGTGGTCCCACTTTTCTATGGGCTGCAAAGGCACATAGTGTGACCGGTGCCATAGAAATTTCTCAGAGCATCGATGCCCAATTTGTAATATTTTAATGTACCGGGCACCGATCACATAGTGGAAGGCCTAAGGTTACCCACAACCACAACACACCACGACTACAATAATCTATTGTTCTATGACAAATTTACTATGATAATTTTGGCCTAAATCCCGCGGTGGCACTAAACTTTTCATCTCGATCAAAAGAAAGTTTACCATGCCCAATAGGGTGGTGCTTTTTCATGACCAAAGGAGGGTTACCACCAAAAACATCACATAAAAGGAAGATGCATAATTACTTAAAATATGAATTTATTTCGAATCTACAGATCCTATCTGAGATACATGTACCTTTTTCTATAGAGAGAGGTACATGTAGTTCAAATTTGAATAATATCTAGTAATTAACTCGACACTCATTTAAGACCTAAATAATAGCAAATGATTTAAAAAATGCTACCTTTGATATGAACACTACAATAGTATGTTCCATGTACAAAACATTTGGAATACCGCAAACAAATATTTTTGTAAGGTCCTATACAAGGTACCTTATCTTGTTATTTCAGAAATAGAAAAATACATAACAAGATGGAACATAAAGGAAGGAAAATCTAAGGGGCCAAAACACATCTCTTCTCTCTCCTTTTCCTTTTTCTTTCATTTCCCTTTACCACCAAATGGGCCAAACCCATGTTTACTTTCCCTTCTTCTTCCCTTTTTCCCTTCTATTTTCGACGACAGGGTCATGGCCCAATAAGACAACTGAGGCCAGCCCAAACTACTACTCTCCAATTTTGTTCTTTGCATATTTCTTTTTTCAGAAAAATATATATTGAAGTGGCCAAGTTAGTATTGCAATTCTTTATACCAAATTCATACGAACCACCAAATATACGAATAATATATGGAAATATTCATAATTTCCCAAGTATCTATTGATGGCATTTCCATGCAGGTTAATAGTAAGATTTAATTTGTTCTTAATAAATAATTGTAATTCAAGATTCCAATATTTTGTAAATTGTGTGAAATTACATAGATGTATACAATCCAAGTTTAGTGATATGGTGCCATGCCAATTTTAATATATTTTAAAGGTGGTTTTATGACGCCATGCCAATTTTAATATATTTGTACCACATTTAAATATTATAGAAAAACTAACAAGTGAATGTAAATGTTTCGTTTTTGAACTATATCTGTTCAATATCCTCAAATTGATTTAATGCATAAATAATAAGAAATGATTTCAGAAAATTGGTTAACTTTGACATGAACAATGCATTCCAGTATGTTCCATCCAGAAATGTTGTTTAGTACTTAGGTTATAAATATTTGGAAGGTATATACTTGTGCACACTAGTGTTAAAGAATATTGTAGTCCAAACTATAAGTGAAATGGTGAAGACTTTTTTGCCCAGGTGGGTTGTGCCCCCCGGGCCCCCCCAGGTGCTTCTCTTGCCCACTAGATGTCTTCTGGTCCAAAAAAAATCTCCAAAAAGTTTTGCTGCATTTGGACTCTGTTTGATATTGATTTTCCGCGATGTAAAAACAAGCAAAAAATAGCAACTGACACTGAGCACTATATCAATAGGTTAGTCCCAAAAAATGTGCCCACCTCGATGGCCTCCCGCACCGCCTCTTCGCTCTATAAATGCCCAAATATTCCAAAAACCCTAGGGGGGTCGACAAAATTTTGTTCCAGCCGCCGCCAGTTCCAGAACCATGAGATCCAATCTAGAGCCCTTCTCCGGCACTCTGTCGGAGGGGGGATCATCACCGGTGGCCATCTTCATCATCCCGGCGGCCACCATGATGAGGAGGGAGTAGTCCTCCCTCGGGGATGAGGGTATGTCACAGTAGCTATGTGTTGTATCTTGATGTAACGCGGGCTTTGTTGACATAGATGAATCATATGGAGTTTTTACCCTCTCTATCTTCTTGATGAATTGAGTTTTCCCTTTGAAGTTTTTTTATCGGATTGAGTCTTTAAGAATTTGAGAGCACTTAATATATGTTTTGCATGAGGATATCTATAGTGACATTGGGATATATAATTGAGTTACTTGATGTATATTATTGTGATCAACTTGCGGGTTCCGTGACTTTAGGACCTATGCATAGGAGTTGGCACACGTTCTCATCTCGACTCTCGATATATATTTTGGGGCACTCCTTGGGAATCAAATAAATGAATCTGAAATAGTGTTATGCTTATCGTATGAACAAACCCACGGATATTTGTGGTGACATTGGAATATCTAGGTGACATTAGGGCTTTGGTTGATTTGCATCTTAAGGTGTTATTCTAAGGAATAGCTTTGTGGGGGTTTCATGCCCGACAACAATGTCAGGACCCCGATTCCAAGTCACATCGATCTAGCCGGTAACACCTCATATCACTTTGCGGCCTCACGCACGGTATTCCCATGGGTGTCGCCTTACCATGGCCCGGGACCGTTTGCGCCTTTTGGCTCACATATATGATAGTGTCGCTAGCATCCATATGACAGAGAACCCGGGCCGACATGACTAGTCGTGAACCCAAAGTGGCACTAACTTATGGGGACAGGCATACATGAATCAACATCGAGCATGTCGGTCAGCAGCGTGCGAATCCGGGCTGTAGCACTGGGCTAACAGGACTCCGGTGAACCGGGCTGTAGTAGGCTAGGCAGGACTCCGGATGTCACCGCGTGACATTTCCCCGAAGGAACAGACACAGGAACGAAGTGAATCACATGCGGCCAGTCAAGTGTTCCGGAGCAGTAGTGTTGGGCTAGCAGGACTCCGGTGAACCGGGCTGTAGCGGACTACTATGGCTCATGGAAGCACAAGACTACATTTCCCCATAAGAGAGGCTACCAAGGATAAACACCTAGGTTGTCGGATCCCACACATACCAAGCATTTCAATCATACACACAATATGCTTGATATGTGTAAATACAACATGGCATCACAACAAAACTCTACGACTCAAAGTGTTTATTCAATAGGCTCTGAGGAGCGAGATATTACAAACATGGGTCTCATGACCCAACATTCAGAGCATACAAGTCAAAGCACATGCGGAAGCTTAACATGTGTGAGTACAGACATCTACAAATGAAAAAGGCTAAGAAGCCTGACTATCTACCAGATCTTGCCGAGGGCACAAGATCGTAGCTGAGGTATCAAGCTAAACGTCGAAGTCCACACGGAACTACTAGAGAGACTGATGTCTCTCTGCAAAACATAATTTAAGCAAACGTGAGTACAAATGTACCCAGCAAGACTTACATCAGAACTAACTACATATGCATCGGTATCACCAAGGGGGGGTGGAGTTTAACTGCAGCAAGCCAGCTTTGACTCGGTGGCTATCTTAAACCACACAAGTCTCTAGTCTAGGTTTATCGCCTATTCGGGTTCCATCCACGAGGAGATCCGGCCGGAGTTTCGCTCACAACCCCAAACGATGTGTGCAGGGTTCCCGAGACACCAAACGGGCGCCCGGTACACCGTGCCACGGTGTATCTACCACATCATAGCCCACCCCTACGGTCAGCGCTATGCACGGCCACCAACACATATCCTATAAACACCAGAAACTAGTTGCAACTCCTAGACAGAGGACTAGGGCAGTTAAAAAGTCGAGAGGGTCAATTAAGGATCCCAATGAGTGGTAGTAGCTATTCATGGATCACAAACACAGAACTCAGTTTCTGAGAACGATTTCACTGAGACAACCCACCATGTACTCCTACATGGCCTCTCACCGCTACCTTTACCAAATCGTGTTCACACACTTAGCTCACACAGTAGGACATGTTCATCACCATTCCAATTCATCCCCGATGAATCAGACCTGACTCAACTCTACGCAGTAGCAGGCATGACAAACAAACATGAATGAGTAGGCACATCAGGGCTCAAACAACTCCTACTTATGCTAGTGTTTTTTTAGAGAAAATGCTCAAAAGCCCGGCTTTGAATTAACAAAGCCATCAACCAGCCAAGAGGACAAATCATAGAGGGTTACAAGAGGAAAAAACTAAAAACAGGAGAAAAGGAAAGAAAAATAGCTGATACACAGCGCTGGACAGAACAGCTCAAAGGCAACAACAGCTGCGAGGAACAAGCAGTGCTAATGCCATCACCCTACACTAGGACCAACACCTGAGGGAAGCAATGGTATTGAATTAAGGCACCACCGAGGATGCATCGTACCCTTGTCCAAACTCAAGAGACCGCCATGGGCAAGAAACAAGTGTCTTCGCCGCCACAGAGGGCCACAACCCTCTCGTCCTGGCTCGTAGGACGCCGCACCGTCGAAGCGAAGCGAATCACCAGATCCCACTTGGACTTGGACACCATGGCTGCTAGGAGAGGAGCAAGCGCAGACCAGCAAACTTGGGCCGAACTCCGTCGAAATGCCATCACCGCCACCGGCTCAGCCACAGTGCAGGACGAAAGCCGTTAGAGCAGGAGCAAGTGAACAAGGCCAGCACAAGCCGCCAGCCGCCACCACTGCTATCCCCGAACGACGCCTCCAAGAAGGAATACGACATCGCAACACCGTCGCCGCCCAAATAGGGGACCAAGGTCTTCACCACTAAGCAAGGGGCAGGAAGAGGAGGAGGGGAACCTCACCGAAGCCTCCAAGGAGGGGATCGGCGCCAAAGGCGTCGACTTCGCTGTGGCCGCCGCGCTGGCGAAGGGGTTACCCCAGTTCCCACTCACAGCCTCGAGCTCCCAACAACCCGAGCCGAAGGACAACACCAAGAGGGACGCTGGCCACCGGAATCAGAAGGGGATCGAGCAGATCGGGCAAGATGAGGCGGGCCTTCTCCACAAGACGCCAATGAGGTCCGCGCGGAGACCACCGCGTCGCGACCCACGCCTGCTGCCCCCTTGCTACCCGCGCAGCCAAGAGGATAGCCATCCAGCGCCCACCGATGCCACCTGCCGAGGGATCCATGCCGGGCTCACCATCCGGGGACGCCGCCCCGGCGCCCTAGGCCCTCCACGAGATGCGGAGCAGCCAGATCCCCGCCGCCACCATCATAGATGACGCGCGTGCGAGCCGGGGCGCACCTCAGGTGGCGGCGGAGTGGAAGGAGGAGTGGGGAAGGGGGGTGGCGGCGCTAGGGTTGGGAACCCTCGACTCGCCTCAGAGAGACGACGCGAGGGTCGGGGGTGCTAGTGGGTTTCATCTATTTACTGTGGCAATGACAGGTCATGCAGAGGAAAGGGGTTCAACTACCGCAACATGTAACAGTTGAATCGTTGTTGTCTTAATGCAGTAAAAGAGAGCAGGAGCGAGAGAGTGGGATTGTATCGGAATGAACAAGGGGGTTTTGCTTGCCTGGCACTCCTAAAGATAATATAGCTCTTCATCAGTGTCATCGATCACGTCGTCGGAAACATCGTCTATTGAGAGGGGATGGTTACCGGCAAACAGAAAAGGACACAATCAATGCGATGCAACAATATGATGCATGATCATGACATGGCAATATGCTTGTGTTTGAGCTAATGCAACTAGAGTCCAGATTATATGAAGTTGGTTTGAACCCAAGGTTCAAATTCAAACTTCATATGTGAATAATCAAATGCCACTTACATAGTTTGTCCTAAACAATGATGTTAACTTGCTCAAACATGCATGAACATGGCATAAACAGATTCTTTATATTTTTCTGATCATTTTTCATATATAACTTATTTCCATTGGAGTTATAGGTTATTTTCTATGATTTTTCAAAGTTTTGGATATTTTCTGAAATAAATAAATCATTTAAGATTTATTTAAATTCCAGAAAAGGATTACTGCGTCATCCTGACATTGTCATTACGTCAGCAGGTCAATGGGGCACGGTCCAGGTCAAACCTGACCATCGGGACCCAGTGGTCAGTGACCCTAGGCTTGTTAGGTCATGGACAGGTGGGCCCGGTCAACGGCCACGTCAACACTGACACGTGGGTCCACCGGGATTAGATCAAGTCTAACTAATTCTGTTAGGGGTTTAAATAAATCAGCGGGGCCCGACTGTCAGTGGCTAGGGGCTTAGTTAGCGGGGTGATTAACCCCTAACAGTGGCTATCACCGGTGGCTAATCGCCGGCGTAACCAGGACGCGGCGGCGTTGCCCGTGCGGCCAACTCCGGCGGCAGGAGCAAGCGGGGCTGGTCTCGTTGGAATGGCCGCGATGCGGCGCGTCCAACGGTGGTGGTTGCAGGGGCTGGGGCGGCCGGGGACGACGGCGAGGAGCTCGGCCGCGGCGGCCGGCGTTCGGGCGTGCGCGGGAGCGCGGGTGCGCTGTGCAAACGGGCGGGGCGAAGCACTGGAAATGCTCTACGCGGTGCAGCGAGCTCGGTGGACACGCGCCCGAGACCAAATGGTCACCGGAGTGTCGGCGGCGGCGAGCGCAGGTGGCGGCTGGGTTTGGTCATCGGCGAAACGGCGACTACGGCGTGCAACCGAGAAAACGGAGAGGGGGATGATACGTCTCCAACGTATCTATAATTTTTGATTGCTCCATGCTATATTATCTACTGTTTTGGGCAATATTGGGCTTTATTTTCCACTTTTATATTATTTTTGGGACTAACCTATTAACCGGAGGCCCAGCCCAGATTTGTTGTTTTATGCCTATTTCGGTGTTTCGAAGAAAAGGAATATCAAACGGAGTCGAAACGGAACGAAATCAACTGGAGAAGTTATTTTTGGAAGGAAACCTACCGGATAGACTTGGACCCTATGTCAGAAGATGAAGGAGGAGCTCACAAGGGTAGGGGGCGCACCCACCCCCCTGGGGCACGCCCCCCTGCCTCGTGGCCACCCCTTCAGTCCACCGACGTACTCCTTTCACCCATATATACCCACGTATCCTAAAACTTCCAGAACAGAGATTAGATCGGGAGTTCCGCCGCCAGAAGCCTCCGTAGCCACCGAAAGCCAATCTAGACCCGTTTCGGCACCCTGCCGGAGGGGGCAATCCTTCACAGGTGGCCATCTTCATCATCCCGGCGCTCTCCATGACGAGGAGGGAGTAGTTCTCCCTCGGGGCTGAGGGTATGTACCAGTAGCTATGTGTTTGATCTCTCTCTCTCTCTCGTGTTCTTGATTTGGCACGATCTTGATGTATCGCGAGCTTTGCTATTATAGTTGGATCTTATGTTTCTCCTCCCCCTCTTCTCTCTTGTAATGAATTGAGTTTTCCCCTTTTGAAGTAATCTTATCGGATTGAGTCTTTAAAGCTTTGAGAACACTTGATGTATGTCTTGCCGTGGATATCTGTGGTGACAATGGGATATCACGTGATTCACTTGATGTATGTTTTGGTGATCAACTTGCGGGTTCCGCCCATGAACCTATGCATAGGGGTTGGCACACGTTTTCGTCGTGATTCTCCGGTAGAACTTTGGGGCACTCTTTGAGGTCCTTTGTGTTGGTTGAATAGATGAATCTGAGATTGTGTGATGCATATCATATAATCATACCCACGGATACTTGAGGTGACATTGGAGTATCTAGGTGACATTAGGGTTTTGATTGATTTGTGTCTTAAGGTGTTATGCTAGTACGAACTCTAGGGCTGTTTGTGACACTTATAGGAATAGCCCAACGGATTGATTGGAAAGAATAACTTTGAGGTGGTTTCATACCCTATCATAATCTCTTCGTTCGTTCTCCGCTATTAGTGACTTTGGAGTGACTCTTTCTTGCATGTTGAGGGATAGTTATGTGATCCAACTATGTTATTATTGTTGAGGGAACTTACACTAGCGAAAGTATGAACCCTAGGCCTTGTTTACCATCATTGCAATACCGTTTATGCTCACTTTTACCATTATTTACCTTGCTATTTTTATAATTTCAGATTACAAATACCTTTATCTACTATCCATATACCACTTGTATCACCATCTCTTCGCCGAACTAGTGCACCTATACAATTTACCATTGTATTGGGTGTGTTGGGGACACAAGAGACTCTTTGTTATTTGGTTGCAGGGTTGCTTGAGAGAGACCATCTTCATCCTACGCCTCCTACGGATTGATAAACCTTAGGTCATCCACTTGAGGGAAATTTGCTACTGTCCTACAAACCTCTGCACTTGGAGGCCCAACAACGTCTACAAGAAAAAGGTTGTGTAGTAGACATCAAGCTCTTTTCTGGTGTCGTTGCCGGGGGGGTGAGTGCTTGAAGGTATATCTTTAGATCTTGCAATCGGATCTTTTAGTTTCTTGTTTTATCACTAGTTTAGTTTATAAAAGAAAACTATAAAAAATGGAATTGAGTTTGTCTCATACGCTTCACCTTTTTAATATCTTTCGTGAGCATGATGGAAAGGATAATTGTGCTCAAGTGCTAGAAGAAGAAATCTATAAAATGTTTGGCACTAAATATTTGAATGATGAGCATGATTGCAATGTTGTTAGTACAAATTCTTTGAATATCCATGATGCTAATGATGATTGCACTAGTTATGATGAAAATGCCTCCTATAAACATGTCAATTTTTGTGGAGTAGACCGGGTTTGCAAGTACACACCAAATAGGGAAGATAGATATTGCAAGAGGCATAAGTACTTAGAAACCAAATTGTTGCAAGAAGATCTAGATGAATGTGCTGAAAATTTGTCTTTTCTTAGCCCTACTTGTGAACTTTGCAATGAACGTGATCATTTTCAGTGCCCAATGCAAATTGTTTCATGAGCGTATCGTGTCCAAAAATTGTGATGACTTGATTTCCCTTGCACATCATAATGAACTTGGTTTGCTCTTGGGTTATGAAGAAATTAAACGTAGAACTAAGGATATTCCAAAAATTGCCCTTGATAAAATTCTTCATTTTGATCTAGAGGAAATTTATATGTATTGCGCGGTGAATTGCATTGAAAATCCTTATATTGCCAATTACATAAAGAAAAGAAAACAAATAGAGGATGAAGAAAATACTAATGAAAGGGAAGAGACTTCTCAATATCCTCCTATTATTTCTTATGATGAATCAGGTAACGAGGAGGAGCCTCCTATTCAACCAATCTCATTAATAAGGAGCTCCAAAAAGAGGATTGAACCCACACATGATGTGGTGAAGAATAAGAAAAGAAAAAGGAAGAGAGGTAAAAAGATATCTCTTCCAAATAATGCTGCTCCTATTATTGCTGTGCCTCATGAAAATGAAGATGATACACTTGATGATGATCTCGTTATGCCTATTGCTTGTTGTGATGATTATGATTGGGAAGATAATGATACTTCTTACGATCTTGAAAATCTTTTTGGCACTTGCTTGGAAGAATATGATAATTGCTATACTATTGGTGCTATCCATACTATTAATGATGAGAGTGATTATGCTTATAATATGAAAAGGCCCAAGCTTGGGGATGCTATGTTTGATGAAGATGATGTTTTTGAGAATATATTTGCTGCAATTAATGTTTGTCCCAAGCTTGGGGATGCTACGCTTAATGAAGATGATATTTTTAGTATCCCAAGTTTTGATATGCAAATTTATAATGATAATAACATGCCTCCTACTTATGATAATTATGTAGGGGAACGTAGTAATTTCAAAAAAAATCCTACGCACACGCAAGATCATGGTGATGCACAACAACGAGAGGGGAGAGTGTTGTCTACGTACCCTCGTAGACCAGAAGCGGAAGCGTTATAACAACGCGGTTGATGTAGTCGTACGTCTTCACGGCCCGACCGATCAAGCACTGAAACTACGGCACCTCCGAGTTTTTGCACATGTTCAGCTCGATGATGATCCCCGGACTCTGATCCAGCAAAGTGTCGGGGATGAGTTCCGTCAGCATGACGGCGTGGTGACGATCTTGATGTTCTACCGTCGCAGGGCTTCGCCTAAGCACCGCTACAATATTATCGAGGATTATGGTGGAGTGGGGCACCGCACACAGCTAAGAGATCAATGATCAATTGTTGTGTCTCTGGGGTGCCCCCTGCCCCCGTATATAAAGGAGTGGAGGAGGGGGCCGGCCAAGGAGGGTGGCGCGCCCAAGGGGGGGAGTCCAACTCCCACCGGGAGTAGGACTCCCCTTTTTCCTATTAGGAGTAGGAGAGGGAAGGAAGAGGAAGGAGGGAGGAAGGAAAGGGGGGCCGGCCCCCCTCCCAATTTGGATTGGGCTTGGGGGGCGCGCCCCCTCCCTTGCTCCTTTCCCCTCCTTTCCACTAAGGCCCAATAAGGCCCATATACCTCCCGGGGGGTTCCGATAACCTCCCGGTGATCCGGTATTGTCCCAATCTTACCCGGAACCTTTCTACTGTCCAAATATAGTCGTCCAATATATCGATCTTTATGTCTCGACCATTTCGAGACTCCTCGTCAAGTTTGTGATCACATACGGGACTCCGAACAACCTTCGGTACATCAAAATATATAAACTCATAATGAAACTGTCATCGTAACGTTAAGCGTGCGGACCCTACGGGTTCAAGAACAATGTAGACATGACCGAGACACGTCTCCGGTCAATAACCAATAGCGGAACCTAGATGCTCATATTGGCTCCTACATATTCTATGAAGATCTTTATCGGTCAGACCGCATAACAACATACATTGTTCCCTTTGTCATCGGTATGTTACTTGCCCGAGATTCGATCGTCGGTATCTCAATACCTAGTTCAATCTCGTTACCGGCAAGTCTCTTTACTCGTTCCGTAATACATCATCTTGCAACTAACTTATTAGTTGCATTGCTTGCAAGGCTTAAGTGATGTGTATTACCGAGAGGGCCCAGAGATACCTCTCCGACAATCGGAGCGATAAATCCTAATCTCGAAATACGCCAACCCAACATGTACCTTTGGAGACACCTGTAGAGCACCTTTATAATCACCCAGTTACGTTGTGACGTTTGGTAGCACACAAAGTGTTCCTCCGGTAAACTGGAGTTGCATAATCTCATAGTCATAGGAACATGTATAAGTCATGAAGAAAGCAATAGCAACATACTAAATGATCGGGTGCTAAGCTAATGGAATTGGTCATGTCAATCACATCATTCTCCTAATGATGTGATCCCGTTAATCAAATGACAACTCATGTCTATGGTTAGGAAACATAACCATCTTCGATTAACGAGCTAGTCAAGTAGAGGCATACTAGTGACACTTTGTTTGTCTATGTATTCACACAAGTATTACGTTTCCGGTTAATACAATTCTAGCATGAATAATAAACATTTATCATGATATAAGGAAATAAATAATAACTTTATTATTGCCTCTAGGGCATATTTCCTTCAGTCTCCGACTTGCACTAGAGTCAATAATCTAGATTACACAGTAATGATTCTAACACCCATGGAGCCTTGGTGCTGATCATGTTTTGCTCGTGGAAGAGGCTTAGTCAATGGGTCTGCTACATTCAGATCCGTATGTATCTTGCAAATCTCTATGTCTCCCACCTGGACTAGATCCTGGATGGAATTGAAGCATCTCTTGATGTGCTTCGTTCTCTTGTGAAATCTGGATTCCTTTGCCAAGGCAATTGCACCAGTATTGTCACAAAAGATTTTCATTGGACCTGATGCACTAGGTATGACACCTAGATCGGATATGAACTCCTTCATCCAGACTCCTTCGTTTGCTGCTTCTGAAGAAGCTATGTACTCCGCTTCACATGTAGATCCCGCCATGATGCTTTGTTTAGAACTGCACCAACTGACAGCTCCACCATTTAATGTAAATACGTATCCGGTTTGCGATTTAGAATCGTCCGGATCAGTGTCAAAGCTTGCATCAACGTAACCATTTACGATGAGCTCTTTGTCACCTCCATATACGAGAAACATATCCTTAGTCCTTTTCAGGTATTTCAGGATGTTCTTGACCGCTGTCCAGTGATCCACTCCTGGATTACTTTGGTACCTCCCTGCTAGACTTATAGCAAGGCACACATCAGGTCTGGTACACAGCATTGCATACATGATAGAGCCTATGGCTGAAGCATAGGGAACATCTTTCATTTTCTCTCTATCTTCTGCAGTGGTCGGGCATTGAGTCTTACTCAACTTCACACCTTGTAACACATGCAAAAATCCTTTCTTTGCTTGATCCATTTTGAACTTCTTCAAAACTTTTTCAAGGTATGTGCTTTGTGAAAGTCCAATTAAGCGTCTTGATCTATCTCTATAGATCTTAATGCCCAATATGTAAGCAGCTTCACCGAGGTCTTTCATTGAAAAACTCTTATTCAAGTATCCCTTTATGCTATCCAGAAATTCTATATCATTTCCGATTAGCAATATGTCATCCACATATAATATCAGAAATGTTATAGAGCTCCCACTCACTTTCTTGCAAATACAGGCTTCTCCAAAAGTCTGTACAAAACCAAATGCTTTGATCACACTATCAAAGCGTTTATTTCAACTCCGAGATGCTTGCACCAGTCGATAAATGGATCGCTGGAGCTTGCACACTTTGTTAGCTCCTTTTGGATCGACAAAACCTTCCGGCTGCATCATATACAATTCTTCTTCCAGAAATCCATTCAGGAATGCAGTTTTGACATCCATCTGCCAAATTTCATAATCATAAAATGTGGCAATTGCTAACATGATTCGGACAGACTTAAGCATCGCTACGGGTGAGAAGGTCTCATCGTAGTCAATTCCTTGAACTTGTCGAAAACCTTTTGCGACAAGTCGAGCTTTGTAGACAGTAACATTACCGTCAACGTGAGTCTTCTTCTTGAAGATCCATTTATTTTCAATTGCTTGCCGATCATTGGGAAAGTCAACCAAAGTCCACACTTTGTTCTCATACATGGATCCCATCTCAGATTTCATGGCTTCAAGCCAGTTTGCGGAATCTGGGCTCACCGTTGCTTCTTCATAGTTCGTAGGTTCATCATGATCTAGTAGCATGACTTCTAGAACAGGATTACTGTACCACTCTGGTGCGGATCTTACTCTGGTTGATCTACGAGGTTCAGTAGTAACTTGTTCTGAAGTTTCATGATCATCATCATTAGCTTCCTCACTAATTGGTGTAGGTGTCGCAGAAACCGGTTTCTGTGATGTACTACTTCCCAATAAGGGAGCAGGTACAGTTACCTCATCAAGTTCTACTTTCCTTCCACTCACTTCTTTTGAGAGAAACTCCTTCTCTAGAAAGGATCTCTTAGCAACAAATGTCTTGGCTTCGGATCTGTGATAGAAGGTGTACCCAACAGTCTCCTTCGGGTATCCTATGAAGACACATTTCTCCGATTTGGGTTCGAGCTTATCAGGTTGAAGCTTTTTCACATAAGCATCGCAGCCCCAAACTTTCAGAAACGACAACTTTGGTTTCTTGCCAAACCATAGTTCATAAGGCGTCGTCTCAACGGATTTTGATGGTGCCCTATTTAACGTGAGTGAGGCCGTCTCTAAAGCATAACCCCAAAACGATAGCGGTAAATCTGTAAGAGACATCATAGATCGCACCATATCAAGTAAAGTACGATTACGACGTTCGGACACACCATTACGCTGTGGTGTTCCGGGTGGCGTGAGTTGCGAAACTATTCCGCATTATTTCAAATGTAAACCAAACTCGTAACTAAAATATTCTCCTCCACGATCAGATCGTAGAAACTTTATTTTCTTGTTACGATGATTTTCAACTTCACTCTGAAATTCTTTCAACTTTTCAAATGTTTCAGACTTATGTTTCATTAAGTAGATATATCCATATCTGCTTAAATCATCTGTGAAGGTGAGAAAATAACGATATCCGCCATGAGCTTCAACATTCATTGGACCACATACATCTGTATGTATGATTTCCAACAAATCTGTTGCTCTCTCCATAGTACTGGAGAACGGCGTTTTAGTCATCTTGCCCATGAGGCACGGTTCGCAAGTACCAAGTGATTCATAATCAAGTGGTTCCAAAAGTCCATCAGTATGGAGTTTCTTCATGCGCTTTACACCGATATGACCTAAACGGCAGTGCCACAAATAAGTTGCACTATCATTATCAACTCCGCATCTTTTGGTTTCAACATTATGAATATGTGTATCACTACTATCGAGATTCATCAAAAATAGACCACTCTTCAAGGGTGCATGACCATAAAAGATATTACTCATATAAATAGAACAACCATTATTCTCTGATTTAAACGAATAACTGTCTTGCATCAAACAAGATCCAGATATAATGTTCATGCTCAATGCTGGCACCAAATAACAATTATTTAGGTCTAATACTAATCCCGATGGTAGATGTAGAGGTAGCATGCCGACCGCGATCACATCGACTTTGGAACCATTTCCCACGCGCATCGTCACCTCGTCCTTCGCCAGTGTTCGCTTAATCCGTAGTCCCTGTTTCGACTTGCAAATATTAGCAACAGAACCAGTATCAAATACCCAGGTGCTACTGCGAGCTCTAGTAAGGTACACATCAAAAACATGTATATCACATATACCTTTGTTCACCTTGCCATCCTTCTTATCCGCCAAATACTTGGGGCAGTTCCGCTTCCAGTGACCAGTCTGCTTGCAGTAGAAGCACTCAGTTTCAGGCTTAGGTCCAGACTTGGGTTTCTTCTCCTGAGCAGCAACTTGCTTGATGTTCTTCTTGAAGTTCCCCTTCTTCTTCCCCTTGTCCTTTTTCTTGGAACTAGTGGTCTTGTTGACCATCAACACTTGATGCTCCTTCTTGATTTCTACCTCCGCAGCTTTTAGCATTGCGAAGAGCTCGGGAATTGTCTTATCCATCCCTTGCATATTATAGTTCATCACGAAGCTCTTGTAGCTAGGTGGAAGTGATTGGAGAATTCTGTCAGTAACGCAATCATCCAGAAGATTAACTCCCAGTTGAATCAAGTGATTATTATACCCAGACATTTTGAGTATATGCTCACTGACAGAACTGTTCTCCTCCATCTTGCAGCTATAGAACTTATTGGAGACTTCATATCTCTCAATCCGGGCATTTGCTTGAAATATTAGCTTCAACTCCTGGAACATCTCATATGCTCCATGACGTTCAAAACGTTGTTGAAGACCCGGTTCTAAGCCGTAAAGCATGGCACATTGAACTATCGAGTAGTTATCAGCTTTGCTCTGCCAGACGTTCTTAACGTCGTCAGTTGCATCAGCAGCAGGCCTGGCACCCAGCGGTGCTTCCAGGACGTAATTCTTCTATGCAGCAATGAGGATAATCTTCAAGTTACGGACCCAGTCCGTATAATTGCTACCATCATCTTTCAACTTTGCTTTCTCAAGGAACACATTAAAATTCAACGGAACAATAGCACGGGCCATCTATCTACAATCAAACATAAACAAGCAAGATACTATCAGGTAAAGTTCATGATAAATTTAAGTTCAATTAATCATATTACTTAAGAACTCCCACTTAGAAAGACATCCCTCGAATCCTCTAAGTGATCACGTGATCCAAATCAACTAAACCATAACCGATCATCACGTGAAATGGAGTAGTTTTTCAATGGTGAACATCACTATGTTGATCATATCTACTATATGATTCACGCTCGACCTTTCTGTCTCAGTGTTCTGAGGCCATATCTGCTTATACTAGGCTCGTCAAGTTTAACCTGAGTATTCTGCGTGTGCAAAACTGGCTTGCACCCGTTTTAGATGGACGTAGAGCTTATCACACCCGATCATCACGTGGTGTCTGGGCACGACGAACTTTGGCAACGGTGCATACTCAGGGAGAACACTTTTATCTTGAAATTTAGTGAGAGATCATCTTATAGTGCTACCGTCAATCAAAGCAAGATAAGATGTATAAAAGATAAACATCACATGCAATCAATATAAGTGATATGATATGGCCATCATCATCTTGTGCTTGTGATCTCCATCTCCGAAGCATCATCATGATCACCATCGTCACTGGCGCGACACCTTGATCTCTATCGTAGCATCATTGTCGTCTCGCCAATCTTATGCTTCTACGACTATCGCTGCCACTTAGTGATAAAGTAAAGCATTACAGGGCGATTGCATTGCATACAATAAAGCGACAACTATATGGCTCCTCCCAGTTGCCGATAACTTGGTTACAAAACATGATCATCTCATACAATAAAATTTAGCATCATGCCTTGACCATATCACATCACAACATGCCCTGCAAAAACAAGTTAGACGTCCTCTACTTTGTTTGTTGCAAGTTTTACATGGCTACTACGGGCTTAGCAAGAACCAATCTTACCTACGAATTAAAAACCACAACGATAGTTTGTCAAGTTTGTGTTGTTTTAACCTTCGCAAGGACCGGGCGTAGCCACACTCGGTTCAACTAAAGTTGGAGAAACTGACACCCGCCAGCCACCTGTGTGCAAAGAACGTTGGTAGAACCAGTCTCGCGTAAGCGTACACGTAATGTCGGTCCGGGCCGCTTCATCCAACAATACCGCCGAACCAAAGTATGACATGATGGTAAGCAGTATGACTTATATCGCCCACAACTCACTTGTGTTTTACTCGTGCATATAACATCAACACTTAAAACCTAGGCTCGGATACCACTGTAGGGGAACATAGTAATTTCAAAAAAATTCCTACGCACACGCAAGATCATGGTGATGCACAACAACGAGAGGGGAGAGTGTTGTCTACGTACCCTCGTAGACCGGAAGCGGAAGCATTATAACAACGTGGTTGACGTAGTCGTACGTCTTCACGGCCCGACCGATCAAGCACCGAAACTACGGCACCTCCGAGTTTTTGCACACGTTCAGCTTGATGACGATCCCCGGACTCCGATCCAGCAAAGTGTCGGGGATGAGTTCCGTCAGCACGATAGCGTGGTGACGATCTTGATGTTCTACTATCGCAGGGCTTCTCCTAAGCACCGCTACAATATTATCGAGGATTATGGTGGAGGGGGGGCACTGCACACGGCTAAGAGATCAATGATCAATTGTTGTGTCTCTGGGGTGCTCCCCTGCCCCCGTATATAAAGGAGTGGAGGAGGGGGCCGGCCAAGGAGGGTGGCGCGCCCAAGGGGGGAGTCCAACTCCCACCGGGAGTAGGACTCCCCTTTTTCCTATTAGGAGTAGGAGAGGGAAGGAAGAGGAAGGAGGGAGGAAGGAAAGGGGGGGCCGGCCCCCCTCCCAATTCGGATTGAGCTTGGGGGGGGGGCGCCCCCTCCCTTGCTCCTTTCCCCTCCTTTCCACTAAGGCCCAATAAGGCCCATATACCTCCCGGGGGGTTCCGATAACCTCCCGGTGATCCGGTATTGTCCCAATTTTACCTGGAACCTTTCCGGTGTTCAAATATAGTCGTCCAATATATCTATCTTTATGTCTCGACCATTTCGAGACTCCTCGTCAATTCCGTGATCACATCCGGGACTCCAAACAACCTTCGGTACATCAAAATATATAAACTCATAATGAAACTGTCATCGTAACGTTAAGCGTGCGGACCCTGCGGGTTCGAGAACAATGTAGACATGACCAAGACACGTCTCCGGTCAATAACCCATAGCGGAACCTGGATGCTCATATTGGCTCCTACATATTCTACGAAGATCTTTATCAGTCAGACCGCATAACAACATACATTGTTCCCTTTGTCATCGGTATGTTACTTGCCCGAGATTCGATCGTCGGTATCTCAATACCTAGTTCAATCTCCTTACCGGCAAGTCTCTTTACTCGTTCCGCAATACATCATCTTGCAACTAACTTATTAGTTGCATTGCTTGCAAGGCTTAAGTGATGTGTATTACCGAGAGGGCCCAGAGATACCTCTTCGACAATCGGAGCGACAAATCCTAATCTCGAAATACGCCAACCCAACATGTACCTTTGGAGACACCTATAGAGCACCTTTATAATCACCCAGTTACGTTGTGACGTTTGGTAGCACACAAAGTGTTCCTCTGGTAAACGGGAGTTGCATAATCTCATAGTCATAGGAACATGTATAAGTCATGAAGAAAGCAATAGCAACATACTAAACGATCGGGTGCTAAGCTAATGGAATGGGTCATGTCAATCACATCATTCTCCTAATGATGTGATCCCGTTAATCAAATGACAACTCATGTCTATGGTTAGGAAACATAACCATCTTCGATTAACGAGCTAGTCAAGTAGAGGCATACTAGTGACACTTTGTTTGTCTATGTATTCACACAAGTATTACGTTTCCGGTTAATACAATTCTAGCATGAATAATAAACATTTATCATGATATAAGGAAATAAATAATAACTTTATTATTGCCTCTAGGGCATGTTTCCTTCAAATTATTGTGATGATACATATGCTATAAAAAGTAGTGAGGATTATATTTATAAAACTTGTCATGATTATGGTTACCCCTTTTTTAAACATTACTCTTTTAATGTGGAAACAATTTATAGTATCCAAGTCTCTTATGATACTCCCACTATCCCGAATGAGAAGAATTTTGCTTATGTGGAGAGTAATAAAATTTCTATGCTTGTAGATCATGAAAAGAATGCTTTAGGTGCTGGTTATATTGTTGAATTCATTCATGATGCTACTGAAAATTATTACGAGGGAGGAACATATGCTTGTAGGAATTGCAATAATATCAAGTTTCCTCTCTATGTGCTTAAAGTTTTGAAGTTATGCTTGTTTTGCCCTCCTATGCTAGTTGATTATTGTTCCCACAAGTTGTTTGCTCACAAAATCCTTATGCATAGGAAGTATGTTAGACTTAAATGTGCTAGTCATATTCTTCATGATGCTCTCTTTATATTTCAATTCTTATCTTTTATGTGAGAATCATTGAAATCATCATGCCTAGCTAGGGGCGTTAAACGATAGCGCTTGTTGGGAGGCAACCCAATTTTATTTTAGTTCATTGCTTTTTGTTCCTGTTTAGTAATAAATAATTCATCTAGCCTCTGTTTAGATGTGGTTTTATGCTTTTAATTAGTGTTTGTGCCAAGTAGAACCTTTGGGAAGACTTGGGGAAAGTCTTGTTGATCATGCTGTAAAAAATAGAAACTTTAGCGCTCACGAGAATTGCTGCCATCTTTATTTGGAAAGTGCTATTCAGTTAATTATTTTTGCAGATGATTAATAGATAAATTCCTCCGGTCCAGCAATTTATTTGATAATTTTATGAGTTCCATAAGTATAAGTTTGATTCAGATTACTACAGACTGTTATGTTTTTAACAGATTCTGTTTTTCATGTGTTGTTTAGTTATTTTGATGAATCTATGGCTAGTAAAATTGTTTATAAACCATAGAGAAGTTGGAATACAGTAGGTTTAACACCAATATAAATAAATAATGAGTTTATTACAGTACCTTAAAGTGGTGTTTTGCTTTCTTATACTAACGGAGCTTACGAGTTTTCTGTTAAGTTTTGTGTTGTGAAGTTTTCAAGTTTTGGGTAAGGATTCGATGGACTATGGAATAAGGAGTGGCAAGAGCCTAAGCTTGGGGATGCCCCGGAAGGCATCCCCTCCTTCGTCTTCGTTCATCGGTAACTTTACTTGGAGCTATATTTTTATTCACCACAGGATATGTGTTTTGCTTGGAGCATCAATTTATTTTGCTAGAATTTGATTGATGTTATTTAGAACAATGTTTTGCATCTTTTATTTCAATAAAAGTGGCATTGATAGCCTTTACTATACCTATGTTACAAGTATACATGTTGCTGTTTGAAAACAGAAAGTTTACCGCTGTTGCAATAATTCCCTAGAAAAGTAAGAATGTGATAAAATGTTGAAACCTTTTGAATATTAAGCTCTGATAAATTTACTACAGTGAGAATTTTCTTTCATAATTTTTGGAGCTAGGGAAGTATGGATGTTGCTGCATTCTTTACATACTGTCCTGTTTAGGAAGATTACTGTTATGTTTGCATTGTTTGCATATGTTTGCTTCTTTAATGATTCTATTTGACGATAGGACTATTAAATATGCAGAGGCATTTAGTATGCAATGTTTAATAATAATTTTAGTGGTTTGCTACAGTAGAGTATGATAAGGTTTTTGCAATGGTTTATACTAACTTATCTCACGAGTCCTTGCTGAGTTTTGTGTGGATGAAGCTTTTGAGATTTATGGAGACCGTGATATGAGAGGAATTAAGGAGACACAAAAGCTCAAGCTTGGGGATGCCCAAGGCATCCCAAGATAATATTTCAAGAAGTCTCAAGCATGTAAGCTTGGGGATGCCCCGGTTGGCATCCCACCTTTCTTCTTCAACTACTATCGGTTAGTTTCGGTTGATCCTAAGTTTTTCCTTCTTCACATGATGTTTGCTATTCTTAGAATGTCATTTTATTTTGCTTTGCTTGCTGTTTGAATAAAATACCAAGATCTGAAATTATTAAATGTTAGAGAGTCTTCACATAGTTGCATAATTATTCAACTACTCATTGATCTTCACTTATATCCTTGGGAGTAGTTTTTCATTTGCTCTGGTGCTTCACTTATATCTTTCAGAGCATGGTGGTAGTTTTATTTTGAATAAATAGATGAACTCTCATGCTTCACTTAGATTATTTTGAGAGTCTTAATAGCATGGTAATTTGCTTAAAATCCTAATATGCTAGGTATTCAAGAATAATAAAATTCTCTTATGAGTGTGTTGAATACTAAGAGAAGTTTGATACTTGATGATTGTTTTGAGATATGAGGATGGTAATATTAGAGTCATGCTAGTTGAGTAGTTGTGAATTTGAGAAATACTTGTGTTGAAGTTTGTGATTCCCGTAGCATGCACGTATGGTGAACCGTTATGTGATGAAGTCGGAGTATGATTTATTTATTGATTGTCCTCCTTATGAGTGGCGGTCGGGGACGAGAAATGGTATTTTCCTACCAATCTATCCCCCTAGGAGCATGCGCGTAGTACTTTGTTTCGATGACTAATAGATTTTTGCAATAAGTATGTGAGTTCTTTATGACTAATGTTGAGTCCATGGATTATACGCACTCTCACCCTTCTACCATTGCTAGCCTCTCTAGTACCGCGCAACTTTCGCCGGTACCATAAACCCACCATATACCTTCCTCAAAACAGCCACCATACCTACCTATTATGGCATTTCCATAGCCATTCCGAGATATATTGCCATGCAACTTTCCACCATTCCGTTTATTATGACACGCTTCATCATTGTCATATTGCTTTTCATGATCATGTAGTTGACATCGTATTTGTGGCAAAGCCACCGTTCATAATTCTTTCATACATGTCACTCATGCATCATTGCACATCCCGGTACACCGCCGGAGGCATACATATAGAGTCATATCTTGTTCTAAGTATCGAGTTGTAATTCTTGAGTTGTAAGTAAATAAAAGTGTGATGATCATCATTATTAGAGCATTTTCCCAGTGAGGAAAGGATGATGGAGACTATGATTCCCCCACAAGTCGGGATGAGACTCCGGATGAAAAATAAAAAAAGAGGCCAAAGAAGACCAAGTAAAAAAAGAGGCCATAAAAAAGAGAAGGCCCAAATAAAAAATAAAAATAAAAAAATGAGAGAAAAAGAGAGAAGGGGCAATGCTACTATCCTTTTACCACACTTGTGATTCAAAGTAGCACCATGATCTTCATGGTTGAGAGTCTCCTATGTTGTCACTTTCATATACTAGTGGGAATCTTTCATTATAGAACTTGGCTTGTATATTCCAATGATGGGCTTCCTCAAAATGCCCTAGGTCTTCGTGAGCAAGCAAGTTGGATGCACACCCACTAGTTTCTTCTGTTGAGCTTTCATATACTTATAGCTCTAGTGCATCCGTTGCATGGCAATCCCTACTCACTCACATTGATATCTATTGATGGGCATATCCATAGCCCATTGACACGCCTAGTTGATGTGAGACTATCTTCTCCTTTTTTTTCTTCTCCACAACCACCATTCTATTCCACCTATAGTGCTATGTCCATGGCTCATGCTCATATATTGTGTGAAGATTGAAAAATTTTGAGAACATCAAAAGTATGAAACAATTGCTTGGCTTGTCATCGGGGTTGTGCATGGTTTAAATACTTTGTGTGGTGAAGATAGAGCATAGCCAGACTATATGATTTTGTAGGGATAGCTTGCTTTGGCCATGATATTTTGAGAAGACATAATTGCTTTATTAGTATGCTTGAAGTATTATTATTTTTATGTCAATATGAACTTTTGTCTTGAATCTTTCGGATCTGAATATTCATATCACAAGTAAGAAGAATTACATTGAAATTATGCCAACTAGCATTCCAGATCAAAAACTATCTTTTTATCATTTACCTACTCGAGGACGAGCAGGAATTAAGCTTGGGGATGCTTGATACGTCTCCAACGTATCTATAATTCTTGATTGCTCCATGCTATATTATCTATTGTTTTGGGCAATTTTGGGCTTTATTTTCCACTTTTATATTATTTTTGGGACTAACCTATTAACCGGAGGCCCAGCCCAGATTTGCACGTATGCATGACTGATTTGGGATGATTCCAAGGGAAACAAAACAAACCTTTCTCAAATCCATGGCGGCAACTTACACCTAATGCACGTGAACTTGGAGAAAGCCACTTCTTTCATCCAAGCATAAAATTCATGAACGGAACACGAAGGCATTGCTTACAAAGTTTTCAACACTAGGTTGATGTTCAACATGAATCATGGGGGAGACAAAATACTGCTAATGGGGTCAACAGCAACTCATTGGAATTTCCATATCACTGGACTTCCGCCATCATGTGAACACGGTGATAGCATTGGTCAGACCAAAAGATGTAATGGTGTATGCTTGAGGGATCAAGCACGAGTAAGACAACATTACGAACATCGTTGGTTCTAATTTGACTTGATGATAGCCCATACTCAAGTCAAAGTTTTGACTAGACAATAGATCCAACAACTGATCATGAGGACCAATCGATGAAGATATCATCTTTCTTCAACACACACACAAAAGATATCCCTTAACATGAACTAAGTCAGACCAGCTTCTGTCTTCCAACTCTCCAAGTTGTTTTTTTGGCTTAACCAACTAGCTCAGGGGTATCCAACACAGATTCTTGGAGAAGGGTGGTTTATAAGAAAACCAACTTGATCGCAAGCTCAACATAACGATCAGGGGGAAACCTGGTAATACTTCCGAGAAGATATCCGAAAAATGATGAACCACCGATATGTCTCTAAGCTCAAGAACAATCTTGCTTTTCAGGGCAAGACGATATGATCAAATAAGCAAGGGATTGAGTAATCCGAACTCATTGATCAAAGTGTGCACCAGAAATAAGGACTAGGTAGCACGATCAATCTTAGGATGATGATTCAATAACCAGCATGCTAAGAGTGAGAGTATTGTCCATTAACTACCAAGCAACGAGGTTGCTAGTAGTATTAATTTCACACATCATAGTTCACTTGTCGGCATTCTGGTTACAACAACACGGGACCAGGGAATGAATAATGATGGCGAGAAGTATCACTCCATCAAGAATTCATAAGAGGTGGTGCAATTCTCATGACATTCTTGGCATAAAGATGGTAACACTCCAAGGTAGAACAGAGCAAAAGCTGGATTGGCATCTTGCTCTGCGAAATACAACTACTTTGACCAGTCCAAGAAGTGGATGAGGTGCTGGAGTTTGTTTCTCCTAGTCATTCTAGAATAGAATGGCTTGTCAGACCATAAGAACAATAGGCATCGATAACACGAACGCACGGCTACTCCTGACTACAAATTGATAATCGGAGGTCAGAAAACAACTAATAAGGGACAACTCAAAGAACATATGATTTTCTGAGTTATGGATGCATAGATTAGTATGTCGAGCAAGTTCAACATATTACTTCCGGATAACCCATGCAGAAGAAAAGGGACTGGCAGATTCACAATATGAATGGAGTACTCCTGAAGAGCACCCTGGTTGTGATCTTTTGGTTCAAAAGAACTTCTGCCATGATGGTTCATGGTATTTGGAAGAATGATATACCACGGACCTCAAAGACTATCACAAAGATTACTAATATCCTAAAGATACGAGTAACACTATCAACACGAGGTAAGTAGAGTGGATCTTGGGTCAAGAACCCAGGAGTAGAATACCTACTACTAAATGGCATCACGGGATGCTTTCGAGAATGGTGGCCAGAATCATCACACCGGGAACACAAAACATGGCTAGATTACTAGGTGACTCCCTAAAACACCTAGGGTCATAATAATAGCCCCAACATATATACGGAGGCAATAGAGTACCTCAACGCACCGGTTAGTGTGCTTATTCTGACCAAAAGGACATCGAGAATGGAAAGAAAGGATTTGCAAATGCATCAGACTATGCAGTAACCTGGGATGACTCAGACAGCATAACGGCTGTAAATGCTCAAAAATAATTGAGACACCCTGCAAAATGGTGGCATAACCACTCAATAACATCATATCAAGGTTCTGAGGCCAGCTATGAACACACGGAAGTAGTAGAGACTGAACTGAGGCTTGAATCCATCAATCCTATAAGTCTCTATCATAGTAACTCGTCATCCTAATAGATAGATGAGAAGGCCTAGTTCTTAATCCCCATAGAAGAGAAGAGGATGACTCAGATCAGAAGGGCATAAGGTAAAATAGTAAAAAGAGCCTTACGTTCCCTTCCAAAATCAATTCCCTTACATAACTAAAGCATTTCTAGACACAACTTCGACATGTATGGCTTGGTAATCCTACAGGCAGTCAGGCTCTGATACCAACGCTGTCAGGACCCCGATTCCAAGTCACATCGATCTAGCCGGTAACACCTCATATCACTTTGCGGCCTCACGCACGGTATTCCCATGGGTGTCGCCTTACCATGGCCCGGGACCGTTTGCGCCTTTTGGCTCACGTATATGATAGTGTCGCTAGCATCCATATGACAGAGAACCCGGGCTGACATGACTAGTCGTGAACCCAAAGTGGCACTAACTTACGGGGACATGCATACATGAATCAACATCGAGCATGTCGGTCAGCAGCGTGTGAATCCGGGCTGTAGCACTGGGCTAACAGGACTCCGGTGAACTGGGCTGTAGCAGGCTAGGCAGGACTCCGGATGTCACCGCGTGATATTTCCCCGAAGGGACAGACATAGGAACAAAGTGAATCACAGGCCGGCCAGTCAAGTGTTCCGGAGCAGTAGTGTTGGGCTAGCAGGACTCCGGTGAACCGGGCTGTAGCGGACTACTATGGCTCATGGAAGCACAAGACTACATTTCCCCATAAGAGAGGCTACCAAGGATAAACAACTAGGTTGTCGGATCCCACACATATCAAGCATTTCAATCATACACACAATATGCTCGATATGTGTAAATACAACATGGCATCACAACAGAACTCTACGACTCAAAGTATTTATTCAATAGGCTCCCAGGAGCGAGATATTACAAACATGGGTCTCATGACCCAACATTCAGAGCATGCAAGTCAAAGCACATGCGTATAAATCCCAAGTGAGTCAAAGAATAGAGCTATGCTCCCCGGCAACAGCGCCAGAAAATAGTCTTGATAACCCACAAGTATAGGGGATCGCAACAGTTTTAGAGGGTAGAGTATTCAACCCAAATTTACTGATTCGACAGAAGGGGAGCCAAAGAATATTCTCAAGTATTAGCAACTGAGTTGTCAATTCAACCACACCTGGATAACTTAATATCTGGAGCAAAGTATTTAGTAGCAAAGTAATATGATAGTAGTGGTAACGGTGGTAAAAGGTAACGGCAGCAAAAGTAATATTTTTGGTGTTTTATAGTGATGATAACAATAGCAACGGAAAAGTAAATAAGCGAAGAACAATATATGGAAAGCTCGAAGGCAGTGGATCGGTGATAGAGAATTTTGCCGGATGTGGTTCATCATGTAACAGTCATAACCTAGGGTGACATAGAACTAGCTCCAGTTCATCAATGTAATGTAGGCATGTATTCCGAATATAGTCATACATGCTTATGGAAAAGAACTTGCATGGCATCTTTTGTCCTACCCTCCCGTGGCAGCGGGATCCTATTGGAAACTAAGGGATATTAAGGCCTCCTTTTAATAGAGTACCGGACCAAAGCATTAACACATAGTGAATACATGAACTCCTCAAACTACGGTCATCACCGGGAGTGGTCCCGATTATTGTCACTTCGGGGTTGCCGGATCATAACACATAGTAGGTGACTATAGACTTGCAAGATAGGATCAAGAACACTCATATATTGATGAAACATAATAGGTTTAGATCTGAAATCATGGCACTCGGGCCCTAGTGACAAGCATTAAGCATAGCAAAGTCATAGCAACATCAATCTCAGAATATAATGGATACTAGGGATCAAACCCTAACAAAACTAACTCGATTACATGATAAATCTCATCCAACCCATCACCATCCAGCAAGCCTATGATGGAATTACTCACGCACGGCGGTGAGCATCATGAAATTGGTGATGCAAGATGGTTGATGATGACGATGGCGACGGATTCCCCTCTCCGGAGCCCCGAACGAACTCCAGATCAGCCCTCCCGAGAGAGTTTAGGGCTTGGCGGCGGCTCCTTAACCTAAGACGCGATGAATCCTTCTCCCTGGGTTTTTTCTCCCCAAAAGTGAATATATGGAGTCAGGGTTGAGGTCGGTGGAGCGTCAGGGGGCCCACGAGGCAGGGGGCGCGCCCAGGGGGTAGGGCGCGCCCCCCACCCTCGTGGACAGGTGGAGGCCCCCCTGACGTGGATCTTTCTTCCAGTATTTTTTTATATATTCCAAAATAATTCTTCATTGATTTTCAGGTCATTCCGAGAACTTTTATTTCTACACAAAAATAACACCATGGCAACTCTGCTGAAAACAGCGTCAGTCCGGGTTAGTTCCATTCAAATCATGCAAGTTAGAGTCCAAAACAAGGGCAAAAGTGTTTGCAAAAGTAGATACGATGGAGACGTATCATAAAGCAAAGGGAAAAACTTTGGCTGCAATAATAAATCACTGTCGGTCTTTGTAGATGGCACAATAGGTTGAGCGATATGTCCTATAACAGTTTTGTTGCTAACAAGTAAATTATCCTTCATCATTGGTCTTTCAAAATTACTCATAAGATTTTTCCTAATAGATGCATCAACAATAAAGTTGTGACCGAATCTAAAAATAGGTAAATCACTTCATAGACATACCTCTTCATACACGTTGGGAAAGTGTGATGGTTGTATCACTTGAATAATACTATGTTCCACTTTTCAATAACTCTCCAATGCCTTGGCATCCTCTTTTTCTTCGATAGATTCGGTACACATACTATTTGATTCAGCTTTTTCAATAACCGAATTTTCTTTGTTACATGAATCAATACTTTTCTCTTTTTGATTTTGCAAGGCTTCTCACTCTTGTCTTAGTTTAGCCCACATCTCAGTTTGGCGAGTTTTAAAAAATTTCATCTCAATTTGCATCCACTCCTCATGAGATTCCCCCCCGCCCCAATGCTTTGAGACTCTTTCGGCAATGAGGTGCCAAAACTTTGCAATTGTTTAGGGGGTACATTGGTTGCTACAGAACTAGGCGAATGCATCATTTGCACAACTCTTGCTTTTACAGCAACAAAGTCATGAGGCTTCCCGTCATCTATTAGTTCCTGGCAAATATCGTTGCACAAATCCCAAGAGAATGTAAGCTTTTTCTCAATTACCCAATCTGGATATGGTTGCCCCTTGATGCTTTTAGACTCTTTCGGCAATGAGATGTTGCCTAAATTCTGTAATTGTGTTGGGGGGACATGATATGCCACGATAGTAGGTGAAGGCATTTGTGCCCCTGTAGAAGTTTCACTTATTCGGCCATGACCATGAAGGTGCGGAGCCGAAATATGGATATCAACAGTTGCATATGGTGCCAGAAAATTAATAGCATGAGGTGTAGCATATGATGTTTGAGGGTAATTGGCCGAATAACTAGTAGTAGTATGGCCAATTCCCCTATCCACCGACATGTTTAGATTAACATACTGCAAGCTATTTGCCGATGAATAAAAAGTTGAAACACTTTGTTGCATCCTATTGGAAGTTCCTACATGGGGTGTCTCAACTTGATTAACCGAACTCATCATGTTGTTCATCGACATATAAATTTGTGGGGTTGCCGATGCATGGGAGTTGGGATACATATGTTGCATGTTGCTAAAATTATATGAAGTTGAAGCATGAAGATTATTCTAAATCGGCCGTTGTGCATAATTTGATGCATAATTGTTAAAACTAGGGCTAGCCGACATATTCTGCTCATTAAGCGATCTAGCAACAACATATGCATTATTTGCATCTAAATAAGTGAATTGGGTATTCATGTTACCTTTGTAGATTGCAAACCCTAGATGACGATCTCTTCGTAGCAAGAACGGGTCAGAGACCGTTCAAAGCTTCATCCCCAGCGGAATCTCCAAAAAGTGTGTTCACACACGAACACGCCACCGTGTACCCTCGACACTGGGGGTGATGCACCGCAGCTCACGTCGAAGGAGACCCGTTCGGAAACGCGGTACGCAAGCAATCCGGCGGGCGCTTTTGAAGACCCGAACCCCACACGTTCGGGAGGGACCCGTTAGGGCACGCGGTGGCTATAGGCTGCCCTAGGTCGGCCTGACCGCCCCTAGGGCCTCGAGGTTCGCCGCCCTGCGTTAAGAAGAACGAATGAAGAACGAGGAGAAGAAGAACTAGGGTTAAGGAGAAAAGATAAAAGATAAAAAGTGGTATATGATTGTTCGATTATGTGTTGTTCAATCGGCCATCACCCCTTAGGTATATAAAAGGCGGATGGACTTCCCGTATAAGAAAAGGTCTCCAAATAACGTCCAAATCATGTTCAAATCTTTCCAAAATTAACCGAACTCGGATTTAGGTAAGTCTGGAACATCAGTTCGGTTTTTAGGTCCCACAGGCCACAAACTACCTCAGATGAAGATAAGCCAAAAGGCAAATTTGACCGGTTCAACGAGACGAACAACTTTCGTGTTGAACGTTTTTCGATTCGAGGCCATCTTCAGGGATGAATCGATCGCACAAAACAGGATGTTACTCCCGCTACCCATCAGACACAGTGACATGGCCGCACTCAGGTGGACGTAACTTTTACATACGATCTCGGATTGATACGATTTTTATATCAAAATCGATCATTTTGATGAGACGAAGACAACTCATGCATAATATGTTCCCATATAAGGCCGTATTAGGGGCGTAATCAGCCAAATATTATTCTGAATACAAAATGTCAGTATGTCGACCACAACTTCGGCCTTCAAGATGAGATCGGATGGCGATGGCCCAAACTTGAAAGATGCTCATATCGATAATACAAAAAAAATTATATAGACCACTTCTCCATTTGAGGCCATATTAATTAAGTTCTTGACCGTGCCAAAATTTGGTGTCAACAAATAGAAAACTACGAAAAAAATGGAGAGTCGGTTACCTCAGGGTGTTCTTTATCTTTATAATGTCTATCTTGAGAATAAGGATTCCGATAATTGTGCTCAATTGCTAGAAAAATAATTCAACAAAATTTATGGCATTAAACCGTTGGATGATGGGCATGATTGCAATATTGCTAGTATGAATTCATTGAATATCCATGATGTTAATGATGATTGCATTAGTCATGATAATGATGTCTCATATAAGAATGTCAATTTTTGCGGAGTGAATTGGGAGTGCAATTGCACACCGAAAAGGAAGGATAGATTTTGTAAGAAGCATCAATATTTAGAAACGAAAAAGTTGCAAGAGATGCTAGATGATTGTGCTAAAAGATTTAATTTTTCTCGCCATCCTTGTAAACTTTGCAATGAACGTGGTCATTTAAATCTCCAATGCAAATTGTTTCATGATCAAATCGTGTCCAAAAATTGTGATGAATTGATTACGCTTGAGCATCATAAGGAGCTTAGTATTCTTTTGGGGTATGAAGAAATGAAACATATAACTGAGGGTGTTCCAAAATTTAATCTCAAGAGATTTCTTGATTTTGATCTAGAGGAAATTTATATGTTTTGTGCGGTAAATTGCATTAAGATCCTTATATTGCCAACTATCTAAAGACAAGAAAACAAATAGAATATGGAGATAGTACTAATGAAAGGGAAAATATTGCCCAATACCCTTCTGGTGTTTATTATGATGAATCAGGTAACGAGGAGGAACTTCCTATCCAATCAATCTCTTCAACAAGAAGCTCGAAAAAATTGATTAAACCCATACGTGAGGTGGTGAAGAAGAAAAGGAAAAGAAGGAGAACTATAGGTAAAAAGGGAACTCTCCCAAGTAATATTGCTCCTATCACCATTGTGCCTCATGAATGTGAATCAAGTATGTTGATGGAGGATGATGATATTGAGTATGGTTTTGTGATGCCTACTACTTGTTGTAATGATTGGGAAGACAATGATGTCTCTTATGATCTTGAAAATCTTTTTAGCACTTGTTTGGAAGAATATCATAATAATGTTTGCTATACTATTGGTGCCATTCATGCTATTTATAAGAATGATTGTGATTATATGCAAAACCACAAGCTTGGGGATGCTATATTTGATGAGTATGAAATGTTTGAAGATTTATTTGCTGGAAATGATGCTTGTCCTAAGCTTGGGGATGCTTTGCGTAATGAATATGATCCTTTGATTCCTTCTACTTTTGATAAGAAAATTTATTCTAATAATAGCATGCCTCATTGAGGGAGTCCTGGATTAGGGGGACTCCGGACAGCCGGACTGTTGGGCTGTGAAGATACAAGATTGAAGACTTGGTACTGTGTCCGGATGGGACTCTCCTTGGCGTGGAAGGCAAGCTTGGAAATATGGATATGTAGATCTCCTCCCTTGTAACCGACTTTGTGTAACCCTGTCCCCCTCCGGTGTCTATATAAACTGGAGGGTTTAGTCCATAGGACGACATAACATCATACCATAGGTTAGCTTCTAGGGTTTAGCCTCTACGATCTCGTGGTAGATCAACTCTTGTAATACTCATATCATCAAGAAAAATCAAGCAGGATGTAGGGTATTACCTCCATCAAGAGGGCCCGAACCTGGGTAAACATCATGTCCCCTGCCTCCTGTTACCATCCGCCTTAGACGCACAGTTCGGGACCCCCTACCCGAGATCCGCCGGTTTTGACACCGACATTGGTGCTTTCATTGGGAGTTCCACTGTGCCGTCACCATAAGGCTCGATGGCCCCTTCGATCATCGGTAATGATGTGGTCCAGGGTGAGGTTTTCCTCCCCGGACAGATCTTCGTATTCGGCAGCTTCGCACTGCAGGCCAATTCGCTTGGCCATCTGGAACAGATCAAGAGCTACGCCCCTAGCCATCAGGTCAGGTTCGGAAACTTAAACTACACTGTCGACATCCGCGGAGACTTGATCTTCAACGGATTCGAGCCCATGTCAGGTGCGCTGCACAATCACGACGAGCATGACGTAACTCTGCCGTCGGACAGTGTTCGGGAGATCACATCTGCAACTACTCTGGCCTTCAATCCGGAGCTAATTGCGCCATCCGAGGACGGAGGGATAGACCATTCCATGGAGGCCGCACTCTCAGTGGCGATGGAGCCGGATACTGACTTCACCCCTTACGAGAGCCGTGTCGCTGAACCACTGGATTCGTCTCCGGCCATGGACTCCGAGCCGCCTGCATCTGTGCCTATCGAATCTGATTGGGCACCGATCATGGAGTTCACCTCCGCGGATATCTTTCAGCACTCGCCTTTTGGCAATGTGCTAAATTCATTAAGGTATCTCTCCTTGTCAGGAGAACCTTTGCCGAACTATGTCCGGCTAGAATGGGATGCGAACGATGAAGAAATTCGCTGCCCACCCACCACCCACTTAGTAGCCACTGTCGACGATTTAACCAACATGCTCGACTTCGACTCCGAGGACATCGACGGTATGGACGACGAACAGGAACCACCGCCCACAGGGTGCTGGACAGCCACCTCATCATATGATATATACATGATGGTGTAGGATCGAAAGTATCTCTAGAGGGGGGTGATTAGACTACTTGACCAATTAAAAACTTAACCTTTTCCCAATTTTAGTTCTTGGCAGATTTTAGCTATTTTAGGACAAGTCAAGCAATCATCACACAATTCAAGCAAGCATGCAAAGAGTTTATGGGCAGCAGAAAGTAAAGCATGCAACTTGCAAGAGTATAAAGGGAAGGGTTTGGAGAAGTCAAACGCTATTGGAGACACGGATGTTTTTCCCGTGGTTCGGATAGGTGGTGCTATCCTACATCCACGTTGATGGAGACTTCAACCCACGAAGGGTAACGGTTGCGCGAGTCCACACAGGGCTCCACCCAAGGGCAACGGTTGCGCGAGTCCACGAAGGGCTCCACCCACGAAGGGTCCACGAAGAAGCAACCACCCACAAAGGGTCCACGAAGAAGCAACCTTGTCTATCCCACCATGGCCATCGCCCACGAAGGACTTGCCTCACTAGCGGTAGATCTTCACGAAGTAGGCGATCTCCTTGCCCTTACAAACTCCTTGGTTCAACTCCACAATCTTGTCGGAGGCTCCCAAGTGACACCTAGCCAATCTAGGAGACACCACTCTCCAAGAAGTAACAAATGGTGTGTAGGTAATGAACTCCTTGCTCTTGTGCTTCAAATGATAGTCTCCCCAACACTCAACTCTCTCTCATAGGATTTGGATTTGGTGGAAAGAAGATTTGAGTGGAAAGCAACTTGGGAAGGCTAGAGATCAAGATTCATATGGTAGGAATGGAATGTCTTGATCTCAACACATGAGTAGGTGGTTCTCTCTCAGAACATATGAGTTGGAATGGTGTGTGTGTTCTGATGGCTCTCTCACTAAATGAGAAAGAGGTGGAGGGGTATATATAGCCTCCACACAAAATCCAACCGTTAAACACAATTTACCAATCTCGGTGGGACCGAATCAGAAAACTCAGTCGGACCGAAAATGTAAACCTAGTGACCGTTAGAGATTTCGGTGGGACTGACATGCAACTCGGTAGGACCGATTCGGTTAGGGTTTGGGCATAACGTAATCTCGGTGAGACCGATTACACAAACTCGGTGAGACCGAATTTGGTAATTAGCTAACCAGAGAGTTGGTCAGGCAAACTCGGTGGGACCGATTTGCTCTTTTGGTGAGACCGAGTGGAACTCGGTGAGACCGAAAAGTTACAAAGGGGAAACACTGAGTTTACATTGCAATCTCGGTGGGACCGATTCGCTCTTTCGGTGGGACCGAAAAGTTACGAAAGGGAAACAGAGAGTTTGCAACCCCATCTCGGTGGGACCGAGATCCTTATCGGTAGAACCGAATTGCTAGGGTTTGGCAGTGGCTAATGACAAGTGAAACTCGGTGGCGCCGGATAGGAAGAATCGGTAGAACCAAGTTTGGCTTAGAGTTTAGGTCATATGTGGATATGGGAAAGTAGTTGAGGGTTTTTGGAGCATATCACTAAGCACATGAAGCAAGAGGCTCATTAAGCAACAGCTCATCCCTCCTTAATAGTATTGGCTTTTCCTATGGACTCAATGTGATCTTGGATCACTAAATATAAAATGAAGAGTCTTGAGCTTTTGAGCTTGAGCCAATCCATTGTCCTTAGCATTTTGAGGGTTCCACTTTCACATCCATGCCATGCCAATCATTGAGCTTTCCTGAAATAATCATCTTGGAATAGCATTAGCTCAATGAGCTATATGTTGTTATGAATTACCAAAACCACCTAGGGATAGTTGCACTTTCAGATGGACACCCCCAAAGAAGGCAATGGCGACGAGACAGCGGAGGATGACCCCTCCAAGAAATAACCCAAGCGCCGACGTCAGCGGCGCCGCTCTAAGTCCTACCACACCAAAAGTAGTGATACTTGCACAAGAGAAAATAACACTCCAGTCAACTCCAGAGGAAACGACGACCAGATCGACCCAGCGGCAGAGCACGACGAAACTGCAAACGGCGAAAATAGTACGGATCCAATGTCCGAACACGGCGACGCCGAGGATAAGCCTCATGAAACCCCCTCTGGGGAGGAAAACAGTCCGGAGGAAGATGCACACATCATCCCGGAAATGCACTTGGAACAAGAGAGCCTTCGCAGAAGGCTTATTGCCACAACGAGGAGTCTGAAGAAGCAGAAGCAAAGGCTTAAGGCTGCACAAAATACGCTCAACAGCAGGTGGAACAAAGTGCTCGACAACGAAGAAAAGTATGGTGGAAGTTACCACACAAAGAGCTATCCAAAGTGCAAGCTATTACCTGAATTCGACGATGAGGCCTTAGAGCCCACACAGTCGAAAAATGAAATGGCCAATCGGTTGGGTCAACCACCTTGTGACCGTGATAGAGCGGCTAACAAGGTCGCACATAAGTCAACACACAATCTACGTGAGGACTTGCGCAAAAATTCCGGTACGACCAGATCCATCTATGGATCTAGGAAGCGCGCTCCGGCACAAAATCAAACCAAATACTACAACCGTCCGAACGCCATGGTACATCCAAATACATGGGTGCCGCACACCCCCTATGTTTCACCGATGAGGTGCTGGACCACGAATTCCCAGAAGGATTCAAACCAGTGAACATAGAGGCGTACGACGGGAGCACAGACCCTGGGGTCTGGATTGAGGACTTTATCCTCCATATCCATATGGCTCGCGGAGACAACCTCCATGCCATCAAGTACTTGCCCCTCAAGCTTAAAGGACCAACTCGGCACTGGCTGAAAAGCCTCCCCGAAAACTCAATTGGAAGTTGGGAGGAGCTCGAGGATGCTTTCCGGGCTAATTTTGAAGGGACCTATGTCCGACCTCCGGATGCAGACAATTTAAGTCATATAATTCAGCAGCCCGGAGAGTCAGCCCAAAAGCTTTGGAACAGGTTTCTCACTAAGAAGAACCAAATCATCGACTGCCCGGATGCCGAGGCCTTAGCAGCTTTCAAGCACAGCATCCGAGACGAATGGCTCGCTAGACACCTCGGCCAAGAAAAACTAAGAACAATGGCAGCCTTGGCAAGCCTCGTGACCCGCTTTTGCACGGGCGAAGATAGCTGGATAGCCCGCAGTAGCATCAGCGACCCAAGCACATCTAAAGTCAGGGATGGCAATGGAAAACCACGACGCAATAAAAACAAGCATCGAAATAAAGAAGATGGCCCAGATAATACGGTGGTAAACACCGGATTCTGGGGCTCTCGACCAGGTCAGCAGAAAAGCCTTTCAAAGGCAGCAGAGATGGACCGTCTGGCCTAAACAGGATTCTTGACAAACTATGTCAGATTCATGGCACCCTTGATAAACCTGCAAATCACACCCACAGAGAATGTTGGGTCTTCAAGCAGGCCGGTAAGCTAAATGCCGAACACAATGGGGGGGAGACACCAAGCAAAGAAGAGGACGAACCTCGCCAGCAAAGCACTAGAGGACAGAAAAAATTCCCACCAGAGGTTAAAACAGTAAACATGATCCATGCAACAAAGAGGAGAAACAAACATGCACTACGAGATATACGCGCCATAGAGCCCGTCACCCCTAAGTTCAACCCCTGGTTGGCCTGCCCGATCACTTTTGATTGTGGGGATCAAGCGACAAGCATCCGGCATGAAGGATTGGCTGTCTTGGTGTTAGACCCAATAATAAACGGATACCATCTCACACGAGTCCTTATGGATGGCGGCAGTGGTCTAAATCTGATATATCAGGACACAGTCCGAAAAATGAGGATAGACCCGACAAAAATAAGCCACAATAATACTACCTTCAAGGGAGTAATACCAGGCCCAAAGGCCCGCTGTACGGGCTCTCTATTACTAGAGGTTGTAATCGGTTCTCCCGACAACTTCCGAAGCGAAAAGTTAACTTTCTACATCACTCCATTCTGAAGTGGCTATCAAGCACTACTCGGAAGAGCGGCTTTCGCTCGTTTTAATGCAGTACCACATTATGCTTCTCTCAAGCTTAAGATGCCCAGTCCACGTGGCACCATCACAGTTATTGAGCGTTCTCTACGCGTGGAAGAATGTGCGGCGGCTTTAACAATCGAACACTAGACGGCCTCACCAACCAGAATAAATGACAGGTCGTCAAGACCACGGACACGGTTAGACGAGTCAGGTGCATCACCACATATACATGAGATTGGTTTGATGGTTAAACCCCCATAGACGGTACCAGGGGCTTCCCGCGTGTAATCAGGGCTAGTTTGGCTCAACTTGACTTATCTTGAATTTTAATGGTTTATTGATAATAACCAATTTTCTGGCACGGCAACTTTCACCTAAGTTCTTCTCTTTTACAGATGAAAATTGTGCTACACCCGTCCAGGACACGGCACAACGGAGACACAGGCGCAGACGTGCAGCATGGACCCGCTCAAAGGTTTCTTTTCAGATTAAGACCCTGCGTAAACCTTTTTTACTGTCTCTTGTTGTTCACATCCTCCGGATACTCAATACAACCGAGAAGGATGCTGACGTTATTGGCATGTGGCCACGTCAGGATATTGCACGTACCTGGACACTCGGGGTTTATTATTAAGGGCATTGTTCAGCCCGGCATATGTTATAAAGACCGAATACCTTAGGGAGTGTTCGGCGTCGCTAGTTTGGCCTTATATGCATCAGCTCTGAATCATGTCTTTGGTCAAATGTTGGGTTTGCCCGGCTCCCATGTTTTGGTACCTTATGTTCTGCTATATCGACTAAGGTAGCACTGGGAGAACTACTGCGATTGTGCCCTGGTTCATCCGGATGAGCACCTCAGTAGAGAAAGCCGAAAACTGACTGTCATGATAAAGCGCGAGACTGCTCAACCACTCGATGACTTAGCGGAATCTTGGGATTCCTCCGCATTAACGAAGGGCCGTTTCCCAGTCATGTACATACGCGCCCCGTCTTCGGACGAGCGCAGAAGTGCCAGGGGCTATATAGTAGTCCCACCGTCAAACTCCTATGGCTAAGTGAAAGTGTTAAAGCAATATAGTCCGATTGCCTCGTTCGCTGCGCTATCACCTCCTTCATGGACCAAGACATTGGATCAAGTGTGAATACGTGTTTTTTGCGAACACCCCCGCATTATATGCGTGGGTGCTGAAGCCGACGACTGCAAACTTTCAGGTTATATACATATATACATAAACGGCCGCACAGGAGGCATCATAATACTTTCAGGCAAAAGTATAAACACAGCCTTTATAATTCAATAAAACATTGTTTTTACAATGGGAATACATGTCACTAGAACTTAATATTCTTCGAGCACTGAGCCTCTATCGAACGAGCGCCTTCAAGGACTTCTTCAAAGTAGTGCTCTGCAGCTACTCGGCCCACGGTCGAACCCTGTGTTGCAATAGTGGTGGCCTCCATCTCTGCCCAGTATGTCTTGACACAAGCAAGTGCCATCCGCGCACCCTCTATGCACGCCGATATCTTCATAGCGTCGTGTGCGGCACAGCACCAAGGAATTGTTGCACTAAACTAAAATAACTATTCGGCCTTGCCCCTTCAGGCCACAGATGATCTACAATAGACCTCATCGCAAGTCCGGACAACCTATGGAAGTCGGCCCACTCGGCCATTCGCTCATTCAACAGCAGCGGACGCACTGGAGCATGGAACTATGACCAGAACAGCTTTTCCACTTCACAATCTTTTTGATCCTTGAAGTACTCGGCCGCATCAGCGACACTTGCTGCCAAATCCACGTATGCGTCTGCAGAACTCCATAGTTGATCAAGATGGGCATACTTCGGATCTCCGAACCTAGTCCGCAACAAAAAGGGCTTCCCAGCCGCGATATCTCCAGCTTGACGCAGCTCCTCCTTCGTCGCTCTGATTTTGGAGCGGGCTTCCTTGGCTACTACCATGGCCTTCTCCAGGTCCGTCGCCTTCGCTCGGTTTTCTTTTTCAAGAAGCTGGTAACGGTCAGCGGCATCTTTCAACTCCACAGCCATCTTGGCTATTCTTTCCTTGCTTTGGCAATGCGCGACCTGTTCGGCCCTCAGCTCTTCGACTGCCTTTGGCTTGTTCCTTGGCTCGGGCAAGTTCCGCCCGAAGGATCTCCACGGTGGCAGCTCCATCTACAGTCACAACATATTAAAGATACTGGCATCATGCTCCTCTTACTATGTGTTGATCACCGGAGAAATCACATACCCCGTGCCTCGTCAAGCCACTTGTTGACAAGCACGATGTCGGCATCTGCCGCATCAAGTTGCCGCTTCAGCTCGGCAAACTCATCAGTCCGGCTAGCCACCGGACCTTCAACCACCTGCACATGAAGGCAGCCTGATTATTACCTGGGACTATGATCCTCTGTTTGCCGCCGTCCTCGACGGCAACCAGAGTCTCAGGGGCTACTATCTGCATAGGGCACACCTAACGTGTGCGGTACTGTCAAAACATACACTATTTCACATACCTCAAAGCCTTTCAGCAGACTCATAAAACCTTCATGCAACCCACTTTCGGTAGATGAAATCCTTTCAATTACCGTACCCATTAGCGTACGATGCGCTTCTGAGATGGCCGCTTGCTCCAGAAGATCCTTCAGTGCGTCCGACCGCACACTGTATGGTTCCGGACTCTTTCTGTTGCTATCTTTAGGAGCCGAATACTGAGGCCTTTGGGTGGCCAAAGGATTACCCTCTGGCCTTGGCGGATTAGGAGAAACCCTCCGCGACGACACTTCAGGGTCGCCCGCCTCATGAGGTGGGGTGGCAGGGGGAGGTGTTTCGCTCTCCATCATCTCCGGAAGAAGATCCCCCGAAGATGAACTCTCTCGAGAAGGGCTACGATCTGAACTACAAGATATAAGCTTTGGTTATTGTCTTCAGAAGTAAGGTAGGATATTTTCACTATTAAGTACTTTTTGTTTACTTACAGCTCGGTCGAGGGCTGATCCCCTTGCGGGCACTGTGCGGCAAGAGTACCCTCCAAGACGGGACCCTCTGGCGAAGATTTCTTCGCCCGTTTGAAAACCTTTGTTTTCGGGTCTTCAGAGGTGTTCCTCTTCCTTCCCTGGGGAGAGGGAATTTTAGATTCTTCTCCCTGGTTATCCTCCTTCGCGGAGGCGCTAATTCCCCCGGTTTGGATGAATGATGAGTGAGGCCTGCTTTTAGCCTCTTTATTCCCCCCTTTATCTTCCCCTGAGGGCGCCTGATAAGACACCGGCTCGAGCATCCTGACTAGTACTGGATTGGCCAAGCCTTCGGGAAGGGGGACGAACACCTGATCATCTTTGCCTTTGTTATCCAGTCCTGGTCAAAGAGCGACTTTTCATAATGATGTTATGATAAATAAAAAGACAGCGTGTTCGGCCATGGGATTACTTACTTGGGTATCGGTACAGCTCAGAACCGCATCCTCGGTGGTGTCCAGACACCCTATTTGGGGTCCGAAGAACAATTTGTACACCTCTTCGAGCGTCATGCTGAGGAAATGCTGAATAGTTCGCGGTCCTTCCGGGTTGAATTCCCACATACGAAGGGGTCGACGTTTGCAAGGCTGGACTCGACGAACTAGCATGACTTGCGTTACCATGACTAGGCTGACATCTCTCTCAAGGAGATCTCAGATGCGACTCTGCAATATCGACACATCATTTACTGGCCCCCAGTTCAGCCCCTTGTTGATCCATGACATCAGTTGTGGCGGAGGGCCCAAGCGAAAGGCAGGGGCGGCTACCCACTTGGCACTTCGAGGAGCTGTGATGTAAAACCACTCTCGTTGCCATAAACTGGACACCTCTGGGAACGAACCCTCTGGCCATGGAACATCAGCGCTTTTTCTTATCACGGCACCTCCGCACTCTGCGTGTCGCCCCTCGATCATCTTCGGCTTCACATTGAAAGTCTTGAGCCATAGGCCAAAGTCTGGGGTAATGCGGAGGAAGGCCTCACACACGATGATGAACAAAGATATGTGAAGGAGGGAATCCGGGGCCAGATCATGAAAATCCAGCCCATAATAGAACATGAGCCCCTTAACAAAGGGATCCAGAGCGAGGCCTAGCCCTCGGAGGAAGTGAGAGATGAACACAACACTCTCGTTGGGTTCGGGAGTGGGGATGACCTGCCCTCAGGCAAGCAGCCTGTACTTCTTGATGTCCTCCTTTGTGACAGAGGAAGGCATCCACCGACCTTGGAGGTTGGATCCGGACATGGTTGAAGGGCCGAAGCGCCTGACCTGAGCCTTGGGTGTTGGAACTCGAGGAGGGGAAGGATTTGATTGAGCACGAGAGGGAAAAAAGGACAGGCCTTGGCCTCTTTATAAAGAGGGTGAATATCAAGCATCCTCCTCGTGGCCGTTTGGGACTTGCCTAAAATCAAGGAGTCATACCAACAGGCACGATTGGGTTACCCATGTCCGTATTGATGAGAATCCCGTAATAAGGGGGACACGATCTCTGCTTTGACAAGACGTGTCAGGAAAACCGCCTTGCGATATGTGCAGTGCTGGTTGAGAAAAACGGCTCGAATAATGACTGGGTCATGACATGATGTCATGCTATCAAAACATGACAGCAGATTAGATTTGTGGAAATATTATTCTCTCTACGGTGGTATGTGGAACTTGTTTTGCAGAGCCGGACACTATCCTTGTGTTCAAAATCTTCTATGGAGTATTCGGAAGAAGAACCCACCTTGCAATGCCGAAGACAAAACTGCGCGCCAGACTCATCGTCATTGAAGCCTGGTACAGGGGCTACTGAGGGAGTCCTAGATTAGGGGGTCTCTGGACAGCCGGACTGTTGGGCTATGAAGATACAAGATTGAAGACTTCGTCCCGTGTCCGAATGGGACTCTCCTTGGCGTGGAAGGCAAGCTTGGCAATACGGATATGTAGATCTCCTCTCTTGTAACCGACTTTGTGTAACCCTAGCCCCCTCCGGTGTCTATATAAACCGGAGGGTTTAGTCCGTAGGACGACATACAATCATACCATAGGCTAGCTTCTAGGGTTTAGCCTCTATGATCTCGTGGTAGATCAACTCTTGTAATACTCATATCATCAAGAACAATCAAGTAGGACGTAGGTTATTACCTCCATCAAGAGGGCCCGAACCTGGGTAAACATCATGTCCCATGCCTCCTGTTACCATCCGCCTTAGACGCACAGTTCGGGACCCCCTACCCGAGATCCGCCGGTTTTGACACTGACACTCATATTTATGATGATTACATTAATGAAAGTGGATTTGGAGAGGTCAGGACTTTATTTGGTGATACATCCACTATTTTGGAAGAGGTTTCAATTGACTATGACAATAAAGTTGCTATCTATGAAAATTTTTATGATGACATGTGTGCCATAAAGAGTAATAAATCTTCTATGCTTGTGCCTCATGAAAAGAGTGTTGTTCGTGATGGTTATATTGTTGAGTCCATTCATGATGTTTCTGAAAATTATTACGAGAGAGGAACATATGCTCTTACATATTTCAATAATATCAAGTTTCTTCCCTGTGTGTTGATCCTTTGAAGTTGTACTTGTTTTTCCTTCCTATGCTAGTTGGTTCTTGTTCTCTTGGATTGCTTTCTCACAAAATACCCAAACATAGGAAGTGGGTTAGGCTTAAATGTGTTCGATATATTTCTCATGATGCTCCCTTCGTGTTTCAATTATTTACTTCTATGTAAGCATCATTCAAAATTGTCATGCCTAGCTGTTTTTATGTGTTCACCTTATTAAGATACTATAGTAATCATGTTTTATAGCTTTTGTTTCAATAAAGTGCCAATCAAAGCCTTTGGGATAGTGTGGATGATAGTTGTCTTGAATCTGTGCAAAAACAGAAACTTTTGCGTTCAGTCCAGGAATTTTCAACATTCACTAGAACGTGCGTTTGATCTGAAGTTTTTACAGGTGATAGATATAAAAATTCCCTACATTTTCCTAATTTTTCAGAATTTGTGGAGTAGCAGAAGTAGGGTTGAAGTGCAGATTACTACAGACTGTTCTGTTTTTGACAGATTTTATTTTCAATGCATAGTTGGCTTGTTTTCTAGTTTCTATGGCTTATATTGTGATGTCTACTACACAACCTTCTTCTTGTAGACGTTGTTGGGCCTCCAAGTGTAGAGGTTTGTAGGATAGTAGCAAATTTCCCTCAAGTGGATGACCTAAGGTTTATCAATCCGTAGGAGGCGTAGGATGAAGATGGTCTCTCTCAAGCAACCCTGCAACCAAATAACAAAGAGTCTCTTGTGTCCCCAACACACCCAATACAATGGTAAATTGTATAGGTGCACTAGTTCGGCGAAGAGATGGTGATACAAGTGGTATATGGATGGTAGATAAAGGTTTTTGTAATCTGAAAATATAAAAACAGCAAGGTAACTAATGATAAAAGTGAGCACAAACGGTATTGCAATGCGTTGAAACAAGGTCTAGGGTTCATACTTTCACTAGTGCAAGTTCTATCAACAATAATAACATAATTGAATCATATAACTATCCCTCAACATGCAACAAAGAGTCACTCCAAAGTCACTAATAGCGGAGAACAAACGAAGAGATTATGGTAGGGTACGAAACCACCTCAAAGTTATTCTTTCTGATCGATCTATTCAAGAGTCCATAGTAAAATAACACGAAGCTATTCTTTCCATTCAATCTATCCTAGAGTTCGTACTAGAATAACACCTTAAGACATAAATCAACCAAAACCCTAATGTCACCTAGATACTCCAATGTCACCTCAAGTATCCGTGGGTATGATTATACGATATGCATCACACAATCTCAGATTCATCTATTCAAACCAACACAAAGTACTTCAAAGAGTGCCCCAAAGATTCTACCGGGGAGTCAAGACGAAAACGTGTGCCAACCCCTATGCATAGGTTCATGGGCGGAACCCGCAAGTTGATCACCAAAACATACATCAAGTGGATCAAATCCTTAAAGACTCAATCCGATAAGATAACTTCAAAGGGAAAACTCAATCCATTACAAGAGAGTATAGGGGGAGAAACATCATAAGATCCAACTATAATAGCAAAGCTCGCGATACATCAAGATCGTACCACCTCAAGAACACGAGAGAGAGAGAGAGAGAGAGAGAGAGAGAGAGAGAGAGGTCAAACACATAGCTACTGGTACATACCCTCAGCCCCGAGGGAGAACTACTCCCTCCTCGTCATGGAGAGCACCGGGATGATGAAGATGGCCACCGGAGAGGGATTGCCCCCTCCGGCAGGGTGCCGGAACGGGTCTAGATTGGTTTTTGGTGGCTGCGGAAGCTTCTGGCGGCGGAACTCCCGATCTATTGTGCTCCTCTAAGTTTTTAGGGTATATGGGTATATATAGGAGGAAGAAGTACGTCGGTTGATCTCCGGGCTGTCCATGAGGCAGAGGGGCGCGCCCAGGGGGGTGGGCAGCCCGGGACTCTCCTGGTCCATCTCCGATACTCCGTGGGCTTCTTCTGGTCCAAAAATAAGTTCCGTGAAGTTTCAGGTCAATTGGACTCCGTTTGATTTTCCTTTTCTGCGATACTCTAAAACAAGGAAAAACAGAAACTGGCACTGGACTCTAGGTTAATAGGTTAGTCCCAAAAATAATATAAAAGTGTATAATAAAGCCCATAAACATCCAAAACAGATAATATAATAGCATGGAACAATCAAAAATTATAGATACGTTGGAGACGTATCATATTGCTCAATATAAATTGTAGAAATGATGAGGTATAGTAAGCATTATGTGAGAAAAATTATGAATCTTTCCTTTATCGGTACCAACGTGGATGATTTGTCTTTATCGTACTAACCTATCTAACGAAGTTCCTTAAGTTTTGTGTGATTGAAGTTTTCAAGTTTTGGGTGAGATATCGATATGAGGAGAATAAGGAGTGACAAAACCCTAAGCTTGGGGATGCCCAAGGCGCCCCCAAGTTAATATCCAAGGAATATCCAAGCAACTAAGCTTGGGGATGCCCCGGAAGGCATCCCCCTTTCGTCATTAACATTATCGGTAACCTCACTTGGAGCTATATTTTCATTCATCACATGATATGTGTTTTCCTTGAAGCATCATTTTATTTTGCAAGGATTTGCTTTCTGTTATTCAGAATAATGTTTTACATCTTTTATTTCAATAAAAATGTCAAATATAGCCTTTACTATGCTTATTTTGCAAGTCTACATGTTGCTGTTTGAAAACAGAAAGTTTATCACTGTTTCAAAAATTCCCGAGAAAAGTCAGAATGCGATAAAATGTTGAAACTTTTTGCACAATAAGCTCTGATAAATTTTCTACAGTGTGTTAAATTTTCATAATTTTTGGAGTTAAAGAAGTATTGATACTCTTGCATTCTTTATAGACTGTACTGTTTTGGCAGATTGCTGTTATGATTGCATTGTTTGCATATGTTTGCTTGTTTAATGATTCTATTTGAGGATAGCAGTATTAAATATGCAAACGCATTTAGTATGCAATGTTGAATAATAATTTTAGTGATTTGCTACAATAGAGAATGATAAGTTTTTTGAATTGGTTTATACTAACTTATCTCACGAGTTCTTGTTGAGTTTTGTGTGGATGAAGTTTTTAAGATTTAGGGAAACCGTGATATAAAAGGAATTAAGGAGACACAAAAGCTCAAGTTTGGGGATGCCCAAGGCATCCTAAGATGATATTTCAAGAAGTCTCAAGCATCTAAGCTTGGGGATGCCCCGGTAGGCATCCCCCCTTTCTTCATCAACAATTATCGGTTAGTATCGGTTGAGCCTAAGTTTTTTGCTTCTTCACATGAGTTGTGCTATTCTTATAATTTCATTTATTTTGTTTTTCTTGCTGTTTTAATAAGATACTTAGATCTGAAAGTTTTTAAATAAAAGATAGTCCTCACATAGCTACCCCTTCACTTAACTACTCGCTTGATCTTCATGTATATCTTTCAGAGTAGTTAGTCATTTGCTCTAGTGCTTCACTTATATCTTTTTGAGCACGGTGTGCTTTGTTATCTTCGAAGAAATTCTCTCATGCTTCACTTAGATTAATTTGAGAGAAATAAATATGATGCTCATGTTCTTCACTTATATTTGTTTGAGCTTATTCAAAGCAACATATGAAACTAGTTCCAAATGGATAGATATCCAAGGAGGATACAATAAAAACTTTCATTAAGATCATTGGACGAAGTAAACTTGATTCCTTGTAATAGTTTTGAGATATGTTGATATAATATGTGAGTCATGTTGATGAGTAATTATTCTTTAGTAAGAATATTGGTGTTAAGGTTTGTGATTTCCTATGAAAGCACGAAAGTCAATAGTTATGCAATGAAATTACATCCTACTTGTGGTGCATTATTCGGTGTTAGTTATGCTTAATGCTTCTCAATCTTTTTCTAGCCTTCACTACTTGTGCATCCAAATCCTTTAAACCAGTTTTGCCACATGAGTCCATCTCTAATTTTTCACAATAAACTTCTCTTGTGTGTGCTCGTACCGCTCATGAAATGGTAGGGGGTGGCTGATATGTTTCCATGCTAGATGTGTTATTCTCAAGATGAGTGTTATTCACTTGTCATTGCACGAGAGTACGGCAAAGGTATTAGGGATGCTCAGTCCCAGAATGAAAAATGAATTCACTTTTTGTTGTCAAATAATAAATTCATTGGAAAGTGTTGGTATGGAAGGCACCTGTGGATACGGTTAGCCATGGAAAGTTAAAGTATGGTGGAAAAAGGAATAAACTTATTTTCTGTTTAGGAAGAGCCTATGATATATCTAGCATGGAAAGTATTCGGAACTATTCGATCGTTTTCTTTGACAGGAAAAACATGCCACCCAAAATGTTTTATCTCTATCTTTTTCGCTTTGAGCTCTGGCACCTCTACAAATCCCTACTTCCCTCCGCGAAGGGCCTTTCTATTTACTTTATGCAATTTTTATTTTTACTTGAGTCTCAATCTTGTATTATAAAGCACCAACTAAGGGGCACTATGATCGGATTTGAGCATTGGGTGTAGCTAATATGCGAGTGTGTTTCATGAATGGATCAATGACTGAGCATAATGGGCTAGGGATAACTTGCTTTAGTGTTGATATTTTGAAAGACATGGTTGCTTGTTGATATGCTTGAGTATTAAAGTCCTCATGTCAAAACTAGACTATTGCTTTGAACCATATAAAATTCCAAATGTCCATGCTACAAAAAGAAAGAATATGGGATGAACATGTTAGGCAACATTCCACATCAAAAAAATCTGTTTTTATCATTTACCTGCTCGAGGACGAGCAGGAATTAAGCTTGGGGATGCTGATACGTCATCAACGTATCTATAATTTTTGATTATTCCATGCTGTTATATTATCATAAGCTCCGTTAGTATAAGAAAATAAATCACCACTTTTGGTATTGTTGTGAACTCATTCTTTATTTATATTGGTGTAATATCTATTGTATTCCAACTTCTCCATGGTTCATATTGATACGTCCATTTTGCATTATGTTTTCCTACTATTATTTATGATGTTTTTATCCATAATAATGCTTTTTGGAGTAATTCTAATGCCTTTTCTCTCATAATATGCAAGGTATACACAAAGAGGGAGAATTCCGGCAGCTGGAAATCTGGACCTGGAAAAGCTATGTCAGGCTACCTATTCTGCACAACTCCAAACAAGCTGAAACTTCACGGAGATTTTTTATCAAATATATGATGAATATTGGAGCAAATAACTACCATAGGGGCCCACCAGGTGGCACAACCCACCTAGGCGCGCCCTGGTGGGTTGTGCTCACCCAGGCCCACCTTCAGTGCCCATCTTCTAGTATATAAGTCATTTTGACCTAGAAAAAAATAAAGAGAGGACTTTCAAGACAGAGCGCTGCCATCTCGAGGCAGAACTTGGGCAAGAGCACTTTTTCCCTTCAGCAGAGCGATTCCATCGGGGAACTTCCCTCACCGAGGGGGAAATCATCGTCATCATCACCAACAACTCTCCCATCTTGGGGAGGGCAATCTACATCAACATCTTCAACAACACCATCTCATCTCAAACCCTAGTTCATCTCTTGAGTTCAATCTTGTTACCGAAACTATAGATTGGTGCTTTTGGGTGACTAGTAGTGTTGATTACATCTTGTAGTTGATTACTATATGGTTTATTTGGTGGAAGATTATATGTTCAGATCCAATATGCTATTTAATACCCCTCTGATCTTGAGCATGATTATCATTTGTGATTAGTTACTTTTGTTCTTGAGGTCATGGGAGAAATCATGTTGCAAGTAATCATGTGAACTTGATATGTGTTCGATATTTTGATAGTATGTATGTTGTGATTCCCTTAGTGGTGTCATGTGAATGTCGACTACATGAAACTTCACCATATTTGGGCCTAAGGGAATGCATTGTGGAGTAGCAATTAGATGATGGGTTGCGAGAGTGACAGAAGCTTAAACCCTAGTTTATGCGCTATTCCGTAAGGGACCGATTGGATCCAAAAGTTTAATGCTATGGTTAGAATTTATTCTTAATACTTTGCTCGTAGTTGCGGATGCTTGCAGGAGGGTTAATCATAAGTAGGAGGTTTGCTCAAATAAGAACAACACCTAAGCACCGGTCCACCCACATATCAAATTATCAAAGTACCGAACACGAATTAAACCAACATGATGGAAGTGACTAGATGAAAATCCCGTGTACCCTCAAGAACGCTTTGCTTATCGTAAGAGACCGTTTTGGCCTATCCTTTGCCTCAAAAGGATTGGGCTATCTTTCTGCACTTTTGTTACTACTATCGTTACTTTCCCGTTACAAATTATCTTGCTATCAAACTACTCAATTACTTACAATTTCAGCACTTGCAGGCATTACCTTACTGAAAACTACTTCTCATTTCCTTCTACTCCTCGTTGGGTTCGACACTCTTACTTATCGAAAAGAGCTACAATTGATCCCCTATACTTGTGGGTCATCACATACCCCCCGATACTACCCATAGATTCATCAAAATAAGAAACAACACATAGAAAACAAAATCTATCAAAAACAGAACAATCTGTAGTAATCTGTAACTCTCGGATACTTATGTAACTCCAAAATTTCTAAAAAATTAGGAAAACCTGGGCAATTTGTCTATTAATCTTCTGCAAAAACAATTAGTATTTTATCGCACTGTTGTTTAAAATTAGAATTGTCTTCCTGGGCGCAAAAGTTTCTTTTTTAGCAATATCAAATCAACTATCACCGTAAGCCATCCCAAAGGTCTTGCTTGGCACAAACACTAATTAAAACACAAAAACATATCTAACCAGAGGCTAGATGAATTATTTACTCAAAAATGGAAAATAAAAATATTGGGTTGTCTCCCAACAAGCGCTTTTCTTCAAAACCTTTTAGCTAGGCATTGATAATTTTAATGATGCTCACATGAAAGATAGCAATTGAAACACGAAGAGAGCATCATGTAGCATGTGACAAACAAGTTTAAGTCTAACATGCTTCCTATGCATAGGGATTTTATAATCAAAATTATCAAGATAAGCAAAAATCACCATATGCAAGGAACAAGAAAGAAACAATAACAATCTCAACATAATGGGAGGTAATTTAGTAACATGAAAATTTCTACAACCATATTCTCCTATCTCATGATAATTACATGTAGGATCATAATCAAATTCAACAATATAGCTATCACATAAAATTTTGTCTTCATGATCCACATGCATGCAAAGTTGACACTCTTCCAAAATAGTGGGATTATCATAAAATAAAGTCATGACCTCTCCGAACCCACTTTTATCAAAAACTTCATAAGATTGAACATTATCCACATATGTGGGATCTAAAGTTGACACTCTTGCAAACCCAATTTCGGTATTATTGCAAACATTATTATCAATCTCATATTCATCATGGGGCTTAAATAAATTTTCAAGATTATAAGAAGCATTATCACCCCAATCATGATCATTGCAATAAGTAGCGGATATAGCAAAACTAGCATCCCCAAGCTTACGGTTTTGCATATCATTAGCACAACTGACATTAATAGAATATATGGTAGAACCATTGCAATCATGCTTTTCATACAAGGAGCTATCGTGAATCACTTCATAAATTTCTTCTTTTAACACTTCATCACAAATTTCAGATTCACGAATCTCAAGCAAAACATCATAAAGATAATCTAGTGCACTCAACTCACTAGCAATTGGTTCATCAAAATTGGATCTCTTAAAAAGATTAGCAAGTGGATGAGGAACCATAAGCTTTTTATTCTTGCTTTCCAATAAATACACAATTATCCCAAGCGAACAAGCAAACAAACCAAGTAAGACATAAGGGCAAACGAAAAGACAAACGGAAGAAGGGCGAATAAAAGGGCAAATATTTTCAAAAATCATTTTAGAAGTGAGGGAGAGGAAAACGAGAGGCAAATGGTGAATAATGTAATGCAAGAGATGAGAGTTTATGATGGGTACTTGGTAGGCTTGACTTGGCGTAGATCACCCCACCAACAGCGCCAGAAATTCTTCCTGCTACTTCTTGAGCTTGCGTTGGTTTTTCCCTTGAAGAGGAAAGGGTGATGCAGCAAAGTAGAGATAAGTATTTCCCTTAGTTAGAGAACCAAGGTATCAATACAGTAGGAGACAACGCACAAATCACCAACCAATGCACAAACAAACAAACAACTTGCACCCAACGCGATAAAGGGGTTGTTAATCCCTTCACAGTTACTTGCAAAAGTGAGATCTGATAGAGATAGATAAAATTAAACAAACGATAAAGTAAATATTTTTGGTTTTTTTGGTTTATAGATCGGAAAGTAAAAGATTGCAAAATAGTAGATCGAAAAGTAAAAGATTGCAAAATAGTAGATCGGAAACTTATATGATGGAAAATAGACCCGGGGGCCATAGGTTTCCCTAGTGGCTTCTCTCAAGATCGCAAATAATACGATGGGTGAACAAATTACTGTCGAGCAATTGATAGAAAAGCGCAAAGTTATGAATATATCTAAGGCAATGATTATGAAATATAGGCATCATGTCCATGTTAAGTAGACCAAAACGATTCTGCATCTACTACTATTACTCCACACATCGACCGACTCCTGCCTGCATATAGAGTATTAAGTTCATGAAGAACAGAGTAACACATTAAGTAAGATAACATGAGTATAGGAATAAACTCAAGCAATATGATGTAAACCCCATAATTTTATCCTCGATGGCAATAATACAATATGTGCCTTGCTGCCCCTACTGTCACTGGGAAAGGACACCACAAGATTGAACCCAAAGCTAAGCACTTCTCCCATTGCAAGAAAAACCAATCTAGTTGGCCAAACTAAACCGATAGTTCCAAGAGAATTACAAAGATATCAAATCATGCATAAAAGAATTCAGAGAAGATTCAAATAATATTCATAGATAAGCTGATCATAAATCCACAATTTATCGGATCTCGACAAACACACCGCAAAAGAAGATTACATTGGATAGATCTCCTAGAACATCGAGGAGAACATGGTATTGAGAATCAAAGAGAGAGAGAGAGAGAGAAGAAGCCCTCTAGATACTAGCTATGGACCCATAGGTATGAGGTAAACTACTCACGCTTCATCGGAAGGGCAATAGAGTTGATGTAGAAGCCCTCCGTGATCGAATCCCCCTCTGGCAGGATGCCGGAAAAGGCCCCAAGATGGGATCTCACAGTAACACAATGTTGCGGTGGTGGAAAAGTGTTTTCATGGATGCTTCTGGTGGTTTGGGAATATATGTGAATATATAGGGCGAATAATTAGGTCGGGGGGTGTTGGAGTAGGCCATAAAGCAGCCCCCCTAGGGCACCCCCCTGTGGCTTGTCGTCTACTCCAAGGTCTTCTGACTTGGAGTCCAAGTCCAATAGGTGTCTATTCCTTTTGGTATTCCTTTTATGTGAAGCTCAAAAACAAGGAAAAAACAGAAACTAGCATTGGCACTGGGCTCTAGGTTAATAGGTTAGTCCCAATAATAATATAAAATAGCATATTAATGCATATAAAACATCCAAACTAGATAATATAATAGCATGGAATAATCAAAAAATATAGATACGTTGGAGACGTATCAGTGTGCGGGGTCACAATGGGAAACTGGGTTTGGCTAGTTGTATGCTTTGATCATTCGGATGGGATCGGGCTAGAGATACATCCATTTCTGATCTAGATGTCGACCCATGCATCGGGAGGTCTTCTGGATTAGTTTAGCATTAGCTAGAGGAACTTGTTACCTCTAAACTTACGGACCATATCGTGTTTACATGATGGTTCAAAGGGGCCATGTACTGGGAGGAACGGGTATGCATGTGGAATCTATATTGATGAAGAGTTGGAGCATCCCTACAGGGTTAAATATTTTACAAACCAATGTCCGCGGTTACGAACGACATGGAAATTTATAATGCCAGAAATTGATAACTTGAACTAAAGACTAAAACTTGATCAATGCGTGCGTACTACGATTGTCCCTTCATGTGGGTATGCAAGCAAGAAGAGGACAAGGTGGGGTGATGAATGAAACCGTAGGCGGATATTTAGGATCACTTATTGAGCAACTAGTTTGCGACCCCTTCTGCGTAGGTTGATCTCATCTTGTTCCACTATTCAAAGGAGTAGTTGGTTTAAATTGCTTAGTTGCTTGCTGCAACCTCACCACTTGATCCTTATCCAAACCATATGTAATGCTAGTCTTGATACCCTTGGCAATGAGACTTGATGAATCCTAAAGACTCACCTTGCCACAATGCAACTTGTGAGCTGTGTTGGGATTTTCCTCGAAGAGGAGAGGAGATGCAACACAATAGAGATAAGTACTTTCCTAAGTGAGAACCAAGGTATCATTCCAGTAGGAGAATCACACAAAGCCTCGTGAACAACACCTACACACACAAAAGCAAATACTTGCACCCAACGCGGGCAAGAGGGTTGTCAATCCCCTTGAACTCGTTACTTGCAAGGATCAAATTTTGTATAGGTAGATGGATAAATTGCAAAACAAAATAAAAGGAAAAAAATTGCAGCAAAGTTATTTTGGTTATAGCCTCTCTTGCAATACTTTCAGCACAATCATCTAGCCTCTCTTGCAACCTTTTCGTTTCTAAATATTTATGTCTTACAAAATCTATCCTCCCTTTTTGGTGTGCAATTGCACTCCCAGTTCACTCTGCAAAAATTGAAATTCTTATAGGAGACATCATTATCATGACTAATGCAATCATCATTAACATCATGGATATTCAATGAATTCATACTAGCAATATTGCAATCATGCCCATCATCCAACATTTTTATGCCATAAATTTTGTTAAATTCTTTTTCTAGCAATTGAGCACAATTATCGGAATCCTTATTCTCAAGATAGACATTATAAAGATAAAGAAGAACCTGAGGTAACTGACTCTCCATTTTTTTATTTTTGTAGTTTTCTATTATAAAACCAAAATAGTGATAAAACAAGAAACTAAAAGATTCAATTGCAAGATCTAAAGATATACCTTCAAGCACTCACCTCCCCGGCAATGGCGCCAGAAAAGAGCTTGATGTCTACTACACAACTTTATTCTTGTAGACACATGTTGGGCCTCCAAACGCAGAGTTCTGTAGGACGGTACCAATTTTCCCTCAAGTGGATGACCTAAGGTTTATCAATCCGTGGGAGGTATAGGATGAAGATAGTCTCTCTCAAACAACCCTGTAACCAAATAGCAAAGAGTCTCTTGTGTCCCCAACACACCCAATACAATGGCAAATTGTATAGGTGCACTAGTTCAGCGAAGAGATGGTGATACAAGTGTAATATGGATAGTAGATGTTGGTTTTTGTAATATGAAATTATAAAAACAGCAAGGTAACCAATAGTAAACGGGCACAAAAACGGTATTGCAATGCTTAGAAACAAGGCCTAGGGTTTGTACTTTCACTAGTGTGATCTCCCAACAATGTTGACAGTTGAATCATATGCAAATCCCTCAAGTGCGGGTAGAGTTCACTCCAAAATTACTTGTAGTAAAGAAATTGTTGTCGGGCACGAAACCACCAGAAAGCTATTTGAGGGAGTCCTAGATTAGGGGGTTCCGGACAGCCGGATTATATCCTTTGGCCGGACTGTTGGACTATGAAGATACAAGATTGAAGACTTCGTACCGTGTCCGGATGGGACTCTCCTTGGCGTGGAAGGCAAGCTAGGCAATACGGATATGTAGATCTCCTCCCTTGTAATCGACTCTGTGTAACCCTAGCCCCCTCCAGTGTCTATATAAACTGGAGGGTTTGGTCTGTAGGACAACATACAATCATACCATAGGCTAGCTTCTAGGGTTTAGCCTCTACAATCTCGTGGTAGATCAACTCTTGTAATACTCATATCATCAAGAACAATCAAGCATGGCGTAGGGTATTACCTCCATCAAGAGGGCCCGAACCTGGGTAAACATCGTGTCCCCTGCCTCTTGTTACCATCCGCCTTAGACGCACAGTTCGGGACCCCCTACCCGAGATCCGCCGGTTTTGACACCGACATTGGTGCTTTCATTGAGAGTTCCACTGTGTTGTCACCGTAAGGCTTGATGGCTCTTTCGATCATTGGTAGCGATGCGATCCAGGGTGAGGTTTTCCTCCCCGGGAAGATCTTTGTATTAGGCGGCTTCGCACTGTGGGCCAATTCGCTTGGCCATCTGGAGCAGATCAAGAGCTACGCCCCTGGCCATCAGGTCAGATTTGGAAACTTGAACTACACTGACAACATCCACAGAGACTTGATCTTCGACGGATTCGAGCCCGTGTTAGGTGCGCCGCACAGTCATGACGAGCATGACGTAACTCTGTCGTCGGACAGTATTCAGGAGATCGCATCTGCAACTACTCCGGCCGTCAATCCGGAGCAAATCACGCCATCCGATAGCAGAGGGATAGACCCCGCCATGGAGGCTGCACTCTTAGTGGCGATAGAGCCGAATACTGACTTCACCCCTTACGAGAGCCGTGTCACTGAACTACTGGATTCGTCTCCGGCCACGGACTCCGAGCCGCCTGCATCCGCGCCCATCGAATCCGACTGGGCACCGATCATGGAGTTCACCTTCGCGGATATCTTTCAGCACTCACCTTTCAGCGATGTGCTAAATTCATTAAGGTCTCTCTCCTTGTCAGGAGAACCTTGGCCGAACTATGTCTGGCTAGAATGGGATGCGGGCGACGAAGAAATTCGCTGCCCACCCACCACCCACTTAGTAGCCACTGTCGACGATTTAACCGACATGCTCGACTTCGACTCCGAAGACATCGACGGTATGGACGATGATGCAGGAGACGAAGAGGAACCACCGCCCACAGGGCGCTGGACCGCCACCTCATCATATGATATATACATGGTGGACACCCCCAAAGAAGGCAATGGCGACGAGACAGCGGAGGATGACCCCTCCAAGAAGCAACCCAAGCGCCGACATCAGCGGCGCCGCTCTAAGTCCCGCCACAGCAAAAGTAGTGATACCGGCACAGGAGATAATAACACTCCAGATAGTGCCGAAGACAACCACAATCCCCTCCAGTATGATGTAGAGCGGGAGGATGAACAAGCTAGCCCTACAAAGCAGGCGGCAGATGGAGAACCGGAGGAGGACAATTACATGCCTCTCTCCGAAGATGAGGTGAGCCTCGGCGACGAAGAATTTATCATGCCTGAGGATCCCGTCGAGCAGGAGCGCTTCAAGAGCCGGCTTATGGCCACAACAAATAGCCTGAAGAAAAAGCAACAACAGCTTCAAGCTGATCAAGACTTGCTGGTAGACAGATGGACCGAAGTCCTTGCGGCCGAGGAATACGAACTCGAGCGCCCCTCCAAGAGTTACCCAAAACGCAGTTTGCTACCTCACCTCGAGGAGGAAGCATTGAAACCTCCATTACCAGTGTACAATGCGGCTGACCGGCCACCGCGTGGCCGAGCCAGAGCGGCGTTTCAGCCTAAAGTTCAGCCTGCACCCCGCCGCCACTCAATCAAAAATACCAAGGCCTGGGCAACACACGGGACCTACGAGACGTATTGGACAGCAGGGCAAAACTTGCAAGGTCAATATACGGGTCACGGGCACGCGCGCCAACACGGGACGATGATCGTCGCGCCGGATACACCAAAGGTAAATCCGGCCGGGCCGAATACAGTAGACAAGACTCATATGAACTGCGTCGTGATATAGCCCGGCATAGAGGTGCCGCACACCCCCTATGCTTGACTGATGAAGTTATGGATCACGAATTCCCGGAGGGTTTTAAACCCGTAAATATCGAACCGTATGATGGTACAACAGATCCCGCTGCATGGATTGAGGATTTCCTCCTTCACATCCACATGGCTCGCGGTGACGATCTACATGACATCAAGTACCTCCCACTCAAACTCAAAGGACCAGCTCGGCATTGGCTGAATAGCTTGCCAGCAGACTCCGTCGGCAGTTGGGAGGATTTGGAAGACACATTCCTTGACAACTTCCAGGGCACTTATGTGCAACCACTGGATGCTGATGACTTGAGCCATATAACTCAGCAGCCAGGGGAATCAGCCAGGAAATTCTGGACATGGTTCCTGACCAAGAAAAACCAAATTGTCGACTGTCCGGATGCAGAGGCCCTAGCGGCATTCAAGCATAACATCCGCGATGAGTGGCTTGCTCGCCAGCTCGGCCAGGAGAAGCTGAAGTCTATGGCAGCCCTCACGACACTCATGACCCACTTTTGCGCAGGCGAGGATAGCTGGCTGGCTCGCAACAACAACACATCAAGGAATTCGGGCACTTTGGATACCAAAGATGCCAACGGCAGACCACGTCGTAACGGACCAAAGCGCCACAACAACGGCGATAACAATGATGATACGACAGTCAATGCCGGATTCAGAGGCTCTAGATCCGGTCAGCGGAAAAAGCCATTTAAAAGAAGTACTCCGGCTCCGTCCAGTTTGGATCGCATACTGGATTGCTCGTGTCAAATCCACGGCACCCCCGACAAGCCAGCCAATCACACCAACAGAGAATGCTGGGTGTTCAAGCAGGCCGGCATGTTAAATGCCAAAAACAAGGACAAGGGGCTGCATAGTGATGACGAGGAGGAGCCCCGGCCGCCGAACACGGGAGGACAGAAGGGGTTCCCCCCCACAAGCGAAGAAAGTGAACATGATATACGCAACCCACATTCCCAAGAGGGAGCGGAAGCGTGCACTAAGGGACGTCTATGCGATGGAGCCCGTCGCCCCAAAGTTCAACCCATGGTCCGCTTGTCCAATCACCTTTGATCGCAGGGACCACCCCACTAGTATCCGTCATGGCGGATCCGCCGCACTGGTCCTAGACCCCATCATCGACGGATTTCACCTGTAGGATCGAAAGTATGTCTAGAGGGGGGTGATTAGACTACTTGACCAAATAAAAGCTTAACCTTTTCCCAATTTTAGTTCTTGGCAGATTTTAGCTATTTTAGGACAAGTCAAGCAATCATCACATAATTCAAGCAAGCATGCAAAGAGTATATTGGCGGCGGAAAGTAAAGCATGCAACTTGCAAGAATGTAAAGGGAAGGGTTTGGAGAATTCAAACGCAATATGAGACACGGATGTTTTTCCTGTGGTTCGGATAGGTGGTGCTATCCTACATCCACGTTGATGGAGACTTCAACCCACAAAGGGTAATGGTTGCGAGAGTCCACACAGGGCTCCACCCACAAAGGGTAATGGTTGCGCGAGTCCACACAGGGCTCCACCCACGAAGGGTCCACGAAGAAGCAACCACCCACAAAGGGTCCACGAAGAAGCAACCTTGTCTATCCCACCATGGCCATCGCCCACACAGGACTTGCCTCACTAGCGGTAGATCTTCACGAAGTAGGCGATCTCCTTGCCCTTACAAACTCCTTGGTTCAACTCCACAATCTTGTCGGAGGCTCCCAAGTGACACCTAGCCAATCTAGGAGACACCACTCTCCAAGAAGTAACAAATGGTGTGTAGGTAATGAACTCCTTGCTCTTGTGCTTCAAATGATAGTCTCCCCAACACTCAACTCTCTCTCATAGGATTTGGATTTGGTGGAAAGAAGACTTGAGTGGAAAGCAACTTGGGAAGGCTAGAGATCAAGATTCATATGGTAGGAATGGAATATCTTGGTCTCAACACATGAGTAGGTGGTTCTCTCTCAGAACATACGAGTTGGAATGGTGTATGTGTTCTGATGGCTCTCTCTTGGAATGAAGAGGAGGTGGAGGGGTATATATAGCCTCCACACAAAATCCAACCGTTACACAGTTTTCCAATCTCGGTGGGACCGAATCAACAAACTCGGTCGGACCAAAAATGTAAACCTAGTGACCGTTAGAGATTTTCGGTGGGACTGACATGCAACTCGGTAGGACCGATATGGTTAGGGTTTGGGCATAACGTAATCTCGGTGAGACCGATTACACAAACTCGGTGAGACCGAATTTGGTAATTAGCTAACCAGAGAGTTGGTCAGGCAAACTCGGTGGGACCGATTTGCTCTTTCGGTGAGACCGAAAAGTTGCAAAGGGGAAACACTGAATTTACATTGCAATCTCGGTGGGACCGATTCGCTCTTTCGGTGAGACCGAAAAGTTACGAAAGGGAAACAGAGAGTTGCAATCCCATCTCGGTGAGACCGAGATCCCTATCGGTAGAACCGAATTGCTAGGGTTTGGCAGTGGCTAATAACAAGTGAAACTCGGTGGCGCCGGATAGGAAGAATCGGTAGGACCGAGTTTGGCTTAGGGTTTAGGTCATATGTGGATATGGGAAAGTAGTTGAGGATTTTTGGAGCATATCACTAAGCACATGAAGCAAGAGGCTCATTATGCAACACCTCATCCCTCCTTGATAGTATTGGCTTTTCCTAAAGACTCAATGTGATCTTGGATCACTAAAATATAAAATGAAGAGTCTTGAGCTTTTGAGCTTGAGCCAATCCTTTTTCCTTAGCATTTTGAGGGTTCCACTTTCACATCCATGCCATGCCAATCATTGAGCTTTCCTGAAATAATCATCTTGGAATAGCATTAGCTCAATGAGCTATATGTTGTTATGAATTACCAAAACCACCTAGGGATAGTTGCACTTTCATCACCTCACTCGAGTCCTTATGGACGGCTGCAGCAGCGTGAACCTGCTCTATCAGGATACAGTGCGAAAAATGGTTATCGATCCCTCGAGGATCAAACCCACCAAAACCACCTTTAAGGGTGTCATCCCAGGTGTAGAGGCCCATTGCACGGGCTCAATCACACTGGAAGTAGTCTTCGGATCACCGGACAACTTCCGAAGCGAGGAGTTAATCTTCGACATCGTCCCGTTTCACAGTGGCTATCACGCACTGCTCGGACGAACAACATTTGCAAAATTTAATGCAATACCGCATTACGCATACCTCAAGCTCAAGATGCCAGGACCTAGGGGGTCATAACAGTAAATGGAAACACAGAACGCTCGCTCCGCACGGAAGAGCACACTGCAGCCCTCGCAACAGAAGAACAAAGCAGCCTTTTAAGGCAAACCACTAATTCGGCGTTACAGCCCCCGGACACCTTCAAGCGAGTCCGGAGTAAACTGCAACAAGATCGCCTGGCACGTTCAGAGCTCGCCTAGCTATTCTGCCCCCGTCCCAGTCCCAGTCAAGTAACGAAATACGTGCCGCGCGTACATAATTACGCACTGAAAATACCATGGACATAGGCGGGGGCACGATCACGGCACGTCTCGCAATGTGGCTTAACCGCCCTAGGGGCTATATACCTTTATCATTTCTTTTCTCTTTCAGGGCCTAACTCTCTAGAAGCCCTTTCCGGCAGTACGATTGCCGGACACATTACGGGAAGGAACAACGAAGGCGGCAAGAAGCTAAGATGTACACGGGAACCCCCAGGTGGTCCCTAACAATAATTGATATACCCGCTTTCTACTATCCATACGCAGCTTGCCCTTGGATAGGACATTTCGAATAGTCCTACTTTTTGCTCATTGCACTACTTGTACCAGTACGCTTCGACGTATTATTTAAATAAGAATGCATAGCATTAGTCTATTATTGCATTACTTATCCTTCTTTTTTTCTTATATGTCCGTTTACGACAATTTGCACCCGTACATTCGGGTATGGTCGGTACGCCAGGGGCTTTCGTTTACCCCATAATACGGCGCGAGAAGTCCGAACACTTTCGACAGTGCGGCACCTCGAACTTATAGCACTATATGCATCAGCTCCGAATCATGTCTTGGGTCAATAGTTGGGTTTGCCTGGCTCCCATGCTTTGGTACCTTACGTTCTGCTATATCGGCTAAGGTAGCGGTGGGAGAACTACTGCGATTGTGTCCCGGTTCTTCCGGACGAGCACCTCAGTAGAGAAAGCCGAAAACTGATTGTCATGATAAGGCGAGAGACTAGTCGCTATTCGAGAGGTCTCAAGTCCTTAAAGACTTTTTTCGCTTCGAGCGAGGAGTCGGCCTTGTCCGGCTTAGGCGTGTATAGCGCCCCAAATTTGGCCTTCCGAATACTAGGGGCTTCGCCAAAATTTAAAATTGTAGACTTCTGTGAGAGTGATAAAGCCTTATAGTCCGATTGCGTGGTTCGTTGCGCTGAACACCTCCCTTGAAGGACCCAAAATTGGGGTAAAGAGTGCTCAGGTTTATCCCGAACACCCCAGTACTAGTTACATGCGAGCAGAAGCCGATGACTGGCCGACTCTCAGACTTTATAAATGGCCGCACAGAAGGTAATATTTTAAATTAAAAAAGCGTTGCATAGTGCAGATGAACTCGTTTCACATTACAGGATCACATAAACATGTTCATTCAAAAATTACATCCTTGGCGCATTCATCCGCCACAAGGCGGGAACCCTTGAGGACACTCTCATAATACATCTCGGGGCAGCAATGCTCCTTGCCCTCCGGTGGCCCCTCCTTCACCAGCTTCATGGCGTCCAGCTTTGCCCAGTGCACCTTCGCCCGGGCAAAAGCCCTGCGCGCACCCTCGATGTAGATGGACCGCTTTATGACTTCAAGCCGTGGGTAGGCCTCCACAAGCCGCCTCACCAAACCGAAGTAGCTGCCGGACAGGGGCTCACCAGGCCACATCCGGACTATAAGGCCCCTCATGGCCTGTTCGGCCGCCTTGTGAAGCTCGACCAGTTGCTTCAGCTGGTCGCTCAAGGGCATTGGGTGTTCGGTCCCAGTATACTGAGACCAGAACAACTTTTCTGTCGAGCCCCCCTCCTCAGCTCGGTAAAACTCCGCGTCATCCAGTACACTGCGGGGAAGATCTGCAAACGCTCCTGGATAGCTCCGAACTCAGGTAAGAAAAAGGAAAGTTTCCTTCACACGCTTGCTTTGCATAATGAATGCCTTACAGGCTGCTATCTTCTTCACCGCATCAATCTCCTGGAGGGCCTTGTGGGTTTCATCCTTGGCGCTCCAGGCGCTTTCAAGTGCCTACGCGAGCTCGGACTCTTGCATCTTAGAGTCAAGCTCCAAGGACTCGTGTTTTTTGGTGAGAGCCTCGAGCTCTTGCTGCACCTCACCCACTCGGGCTTCTTGCTTCTCCCGCTCGATGCACTCCTTGGCCGCTTTGTCTTCGGCCTCGGACAACGCCTTCTTCAGGGTGGCCACTTCGGTCGTGGCCCCTGGCAAATTCATGATGATCCTATTATTTTACAACCGAGCTTCTTTTCAAAGCATAGACAAGGTATTGCTTACCTTTGCTCTCCTCGAGCTGCCTCTTGGTAAGGCCGAGCTCGTTCTCGGACCGCTCTAGGTCCTGCTTCAGTGCAGAGACCTCCGCAGTATGTGCGGCAGCGGCCAGCAGTGAAGCCTGCACATACACATAGACATATTCTGATTAGACTCATGAGTCATCATTTGATCCTCTATTCGTCCTTTCTTCTCGAACGCCGAACAGAGCATCAGGGGCTACTATCTATGCGGTAATATTTTCTTACATTTTGATTGCTTACCTCAAAGCCTGTTAGGAGGCTCGCGCAAGCTTCAGTCAGTCCGTTTTTGGCGGACTGAACTTTTTCGATCACCGCACTCATGATAGTGCGATGCTCTTCATCGATGGAGGCACTGCGAAGTGCTTCCAGCAAGTTGTCCAGTGCCTCTGGATGGACAGAGGACAGTGGCACGGGCGGTTGGCCCCCCTTAATGGGGGATCGCCTGCCGGAGTCCGGAACCATCGAAGGTTTCGGCGCAGTGTTCGGCTGGGGGCCGGACTCGGAGCCCGTGGGAGTTTTGCTCCGTTTGTACCCAGGGTCCGGGAGGTCGCCTTGAGGCGCCCCCAGGACCACCTCCCCTCGGCTCAGTGCCTTTCGAGACAACACCTCGACGTTGTCCGTAGGGCGAGTGGTGGACGCGGTCGGAAGAGAACCACTGTTCATATCCGACGAGTCCAAGGAACCGCTCGACGAGGATACGTCGAGATGAGCTCGGGATGGACTGCACAATCATGTTCGGCATGAGGAGAAGCAGTGCAATAAAACATACCATGAATTACTATGGTGTCCGGATACTTACGACTTGGCCAGGGGCTTGACCCTGGGTAGCCACTCGTCGCCGCTGTAGGCGGCCGTTGTGGAGCAGTCCGGAGGGAGGGTCCTTCCCTTCTTGGACCCTTCGGCCTCCCCAGTTGGGTCGGCCTTCCTTTTCTTGTCTCCCCCGGCTGGGGGGAGAGAACTTTCCTCCTCCTCCTCCTTGTTTTCGTGGGAGGAGTGCCCGTCGGAGTCATCGGACAATGAGTCCGATACAACCTTGTGCCAGAGACCCTTTCGGTCCCCGTGGTCTTCTTCTTGGTCTTCTTCACCGGCACCTCGTAAGGTGCCGGAGCCAGCATCTCCGTTAGGAGAGCATCTGCAGGATTTTCAGGCAGGGGGCTGGGCAATCGAGCTGCTCCGCTGTCTTTATCCAGTCCTGTTAATGGCATGGGAGCTTAGATCCCGCACATCATTTAACTGGGGCAAATAAATACCCTGTGAGGTACAAAAACTTACCGGATTGGCATGGCGCTTTGCGCTGAGTCCACGGTCCTCGGTGAGGGAAGGAGGTACCTCGGCGCCCTTGAACAGCACCCTCCAGACGTCCTTATGTGTCGTGTCGTAGAGCTCTCGCAGCGTCTGGTACTGGGCCGGGTCGAACTCCCACAAATTGAATGCCCGTCGTTGACACGGGAGAATCCGGCGGAAGAGCATGACCTGGACCATGTTGACGAGCTTGATTTTCTTGCTCATCATGTTCCTGATGCAGGTCTGGAGTCCGGTCAGCTCTACCGAAGAACCCCAGGAAAGGCCCTTCTCTTTCCAGGAAGTGAGCCGCGTGGGGATTCCGGATCGAAATTTGGGGGCCACCACCCAGTTGGTGTCGCGCGGCTCGGTGATGTAGAACCACCCCGATTGCCACCCCTTTTATGGTCTCCATGTAGGAGCCTTCGAGCCAGGTGACGTTAGGCATTTTTCCCACCATGGCGCCTCCGCACTCTGCTTGCTGGCCGACCACCACCTTCGGTTTAACATTGAAGGTCCTCAGCCACATGCCGAAGTGGGGCCTGATGCGGAGGAAGGCCTCGCACAGGGCGATAAACGCCGAGATGTTGAGGATGAAATTGGGGGCCAGATCATGAATATCCAACCCGTAGTAGAACATGAGTCCGCGGACAAACGGGTGAAGGGGAAATCCCAGTCCGCGGACGAAGTGGGTAATAAAAACTACCCTCTCATGGGGTTCGGGCATAGGGATGAGCTGCCCTGCATCGGGCAGCCGGTGCGCGATATCCGCGGCCAGATATTCGGCTTCCCGTAACTTTGTGATGTTCTCCTCCGTGACGGAGGAGACCATCCACTTGCCTCCCGCTCCGGACATGCTTGGAGTGGTTTGAGAAGAAAGACGCAAACTTGGGCGCTGGAGCTCGAGCGTGCGAGAATGGGTAAGCAAGGAGGAAGAAGGCGTGGGTAAAAAAGGGTGAATCCTTCACTACAAGAAATATGTCAACTAGTGACCTTCTATCAGTGACCCTAGAAGAATTGGTCATAGATCTATGACCATTTCAGACCAATTGGTCAAAAGCTGTTCGGGGGGCTCCAAACCCTAAACTATAACGACCATTTTGGTCAGAAAGGTCGTAATTTCCTTCCACGAAATGGTCATAAAGCAGATAGCACTGGTCTGCTGCCTTATTTCTAGCTGATCATGACCAATATAGATGGTCATAACCTTGTAAATTGTGGTGGGTTGCTATGACTAGGCGCCACCTCATTAGTTTTGCCTATGTGTCATGTCCACGTGGCAGTTTTTGCCCTAGGTTGTGAAGCAACCTATATTTCTGTCATTCCCAAAATTCCCAAAAAAAATCTCATAAACTCTTTGGGTCATATCTTCGTCAAATATGTAAAAAACCTTCCTTGCCTAGTTCAAAAATAATTCAAAAATATTCATTTTCCTATTCTGTTCAGAACCACAGTTTGTGAAGGAAGTACCACTTTGGCATGTCCAAATAGTATCCATTTTCTACAGTGCTTTCCTATGCCCAAATAACCATCCTCCACCAAATGCCAGCTCAATCCATTCATTATTTTGAGCCGAGCTTCAACATTCGTATTTATGTCTAGTGTGGTAGTTTGCAAAGCAAGTACCACCTAGGCTCCTCCTTTTGAGCTGAAAATTTGTGAAGACGGTCTTCTTAGTAACTATTCATCCTCAACCAAAACTCACGCCCATTAGCCATGTACATTTCCTGTACCGCTAATCAAACACTTGGCTGCTAATTCATGTTTGAGCATCGATCAGTCTCCTCGTGAGAATCTTATGTTGTAATTTTCTTCCTAGCACCTACCTGGGGAGTGCCCAACCCACTAGACATGCCTAGGCTGCCTAGAACACATGGAAACGCCATGGTCACGCGGTGACCACGCGGCGGGCATGCGAGTTTACGCGCTCTAGAGTTGGGGGTCTCGGCCACCGCCCAAACCTCGACGTATCGCCACCAAACCATGTATTTATGATTAAATAGGTACTTATGTAACTATAAATGATTTTTGGAAAAAATAAATAGTAAACTATGAGGCAGCTGCAGTTCAAATTTGACCCGCTTCCTACTAAATCGGCGGGAATTTGTCTTTTTCACCAGAGGTGGATCAAAACTTTTGACGCCCAACCATTTTTTCAATTGTGCATTAAATATGGCCTAGTATTTTAGAAAATTGATTTGGTCCAATTTTGCAACAAATATATGGTAGGTCCTTCACAAAAAAACTCATCTCGGACACTCGGAAAATGGAAAATGTATTTTCCGTGCAAAGAAAATGAAAACTCCCTTAGGCAACATTGTTTATAATTCCAAGATGCACCCTTGTGCACAATATGAGATCATTTGAACAAACTATGCCATGAATGTGGCCATAAGATTGATCATTTGGCTTGAAAGCCCTGAATCTTCATGCATGATAGCTCATTTCTGATAACACTTTTTAAAAATAATTGTCGTATTACAAGTTTATTATTTTTCCTGGAAACTTGGTCACATAAAATGACACAATGCGAAGGTTTTCCAATTTTTTGATTTTTTTTGAATTTTTTATGCCCGTTTTAAAATGCGATCAAAACGGCGGGCTTGACCGTTCCTAGCTAGTGGTTGAATCTTGGAAAAAATTTCATGTTTCTTTGATTAAATAGATACTTTTCTACCTAGAAATGATTTTTGGAAAAATAAAGAGCAAACTATGAGGCCGCCATAGTTCAAATTTGACACGCTTCCAACTGAATCAGCAGAAATTTGTCTTTATCACCAGAGGTGGATAAAAACTTTTGAAACCCAAACATTTGGTCAATTATGCATTAAATATGGCCTAGTATTTTAGAAAATTTATTTGGTCCAATTTTGCAATAAATATATTGTAGGTCCTTCACAAAATAAACTCATTTCGGGCACTTGAAAAATGGAAAATTGATTTTTCGTCCAAAGAAAATGAAAACTCCCTTAGGCAACATTGTTTGCCGTTCCAATATGCACCCTTGTGAATAATATGAGATCATTTGAACAAACTATGCCATGAATGTGGCCATAAGATTGATCATTTGGCTTGAAAGCCATGAATCTTCAGAGATGATAGCTCATTTATGAGAACACTTTTTTAAAATAATTGTCGTATTACAAGTTTGTTATTTTTTCTGGGAACTTGGTCACATATAATGACACAATGCGAAGGTTTCTCAATTTTTTGATTTTTTTTGAATTTTTTATGCCTGTTTGAAAATGCGGTCAAAACGGCGGGAATGACCGTTCCTAGCTAGTGGTTGAATCTTGGAATTTTTTTGGTGTTTCTTTGATTAAATAGATACTTATGTACCTAGAAATGATTTTTGGAAAAAATAAATAGCAAACTATGAGCCAGCTGCAGTTCAAATTTGACCCGCTTCCAACTGAATCGTTAGAAATTTGTCTTTTTCACGAGAGGTGGGTCAAAACTTTTTACACCCAATCATTTGGTCAATTGTGCATTAAATATGGCCTGGTATTTTAGAAAATTGATTTGGTATAATTTTGCAACAATTATTTGGTAGGTCCTTCACAAAAAAGCTCATTTTGGGCGCTCGAAAAATGGAAATGTTTTTTTCGTCCAAAGAAAATGAAAAATTCCTTAGGCAACATTGTTTGACATTCCAACATGCACCCTTGTGCACAATATGAGATCATTTGAACAAACTATGCTATGAATGTGGCCTTAAGATTGATCATTTAACTTGAAAGCCATTGATCTCCACACATGATAGCTCGTTTTTGAGAACACTTTTCGAAAATAATTATCGTATTATAAGTTTATTATTTTTCCTGGTAACTTTGACACATATAATGACACTATGCGAAGGTTTTCTAATTTTTTTAATTTTTTTTGAATTTTTCATGCCCGTTTCAAAATGCGGTCAAAATGGCGGGCATGACCGTTCCTAGCTAGTGGTTGAATATTGGAAAAAATTTGGTGTTTCTATGATTAAATAGATACTTATGTACCTAGAAATGATTTTTGGAAAAAATAAATAGCAAACTATAAGGTAGCTGCAGTTCAAATTTGACCCACTTCCAGCTGAATCGGCAAAAAATTATCTTTTTCACGAGAGGTGGATGAAATTTTTTGACACCCAACTATTTGGTGAATTGTACATTAAATACGACCTAGTATTTCAGAAAATTGTTTTGGTCCAATTTTGCGACAATTATTTGGTAGGCCCTTCAGAAAAAACTCATTTTGGGCACTCAAAAAAGGAAAAATAATTTTTTTTGTGCAATGCAAATGAAGACCAGAAAATCATCATTGTTTGAAATCCTAAGATACACATATGTGCAGAATATTGGGTCATTTAAACATACAACATGACGCTAATATGTTGAGTGTTTACCCGAAATAAGAGGGTAAAAAATATAAAAGAGACAAAAGAAAGAAACACAATTACATAAGCTGGATTTTGATTGGTGGAACCATGTATGACACGGATCGATGACATGGCAGACATCCTACCATCCATTGCTAGCAATCCCATGTCCATCCATCCATCCATCTGAAGAAAGGAGAAAAAAACCTACCGCACCCACTCCTCGTCCCCGCGAACCCTACCCAGCCACTTGTCGCTTCCCATCCCCTCCCCGCCGCCACCACCGACCTCGCCTGTCACCGCCGTGCCCCAACCTCCCCTCCCCTTCCTTCCCTCCCTCCCTACATCGTCCGCCTCCATCTCCGTGTCTGGCCGCACACAAACTCCCTCATCCTTCCCAAATCAGCCGTCGTTCCACCACCCAAATCGGTCGCCGCTGCCGCCCCCGACCCCAAATCTCCCGCCGCTGGCGGTCTCCGTCCCTCTCTTTCTCACCCAAGGCTGCAGATCGAGCCTCCTTGCGGCCAGATTCGCCAGCCTTGGGGAGACGGAGAGTGGGACGGGAGGGACGCCACCACCGCGCCGTCGTCGGTCTCCCTCCGTCCGTCCGTGCGGGTGGTTGGTTGTGGCCAGCGCCAGCACCTCTGCCATGGAGACAGAGATAGAGCCCTTCTCCCCAACCACCATGCAGCACAGCGGCAGATGACCCCTCCCCGATGGCTGGCTAGGGTTTCGGTCGCCTCGCACATCGGCGCCGCTCCGACGAGTCTGCAACATCTCCGACGACGCCCATGGTACTCACGCCCTCCTCCACTGTCCTGCTCATCTTCTTCTCCCCTCCCCTCCCCTACCCTCCCCTTCCCTCATCTTATTCTTCTGGATCTGTCCATCTGATTCCTGCGCTTGGTTTGTGCAGCAGGCCATCACCATGGAAGCTGCTACCTGCGGCTGTGACCTGTGATTGATGGAGGAGGAGCACCATGGCGGGTGTGAGTGCAGGTGCAGCCCATCGCCATGGAAGCAAGGCCCGCACTCTCTTCATGTTTCTTCATCTACACCTCAGAGACGATGATCACCCCTGGCTCAGCGACCGTAGCCAGGAACCATTCCAGCCGCAGCTCTCTTGAGATGGATGAGTTCTTCGCCGCCGTCGCCGAGCAGTAGCAACACCAGAGCTTCAGGGAGAAGTAAGAAGAACTCTGCTTCCTTCTCTTCTTCACCTGAACTATAAGAATGTTTTTAAAACTATATTAGCTTGAAAAATGATCTTATATTATTTACATGGGTCAATCTCGACCATCATGATGCCTAAGCTAATAAGGTTGGTTGTGTGCTCTCCTTGCAGCAGCCTGAGGGTTTCTTGTCATCGTAGGAGACTGTATGTCTGTGCGTGCAACAGCGAGGTTGATCCGGACGGCTCGGCAGCGTCACTGGCGGTGAGAACCCCCCTCCCTCCGCGGTTATGGATGAACTGGTTCGCGTGTTACCTGCTTCCTTTTGTGCTCGTGTTGCGGTGGTTAGGTTAATGAAAATTGAACTAGTTAACTATGGTAAGCGATTCTACAATTGTTTGTGGATCTGGCAGCAAGCAGTATGAACCTAGTTTAGCTGCTTCAGATAACTACTACTCTAGTTAATAATAAATACTAGGACTTTAAATCTGAAATAAAAATTACCAATATACGTATAACTTAATAACATAGAGATGTATAACATCATCCATGTGTCAACTCACTGGTCACAAGAGGCAGCAGTGTACAAACAATACCTTGCAAAGCAGACCCTAGATGATGTACACTTTTCAATGTGGCTGCCGTTATCAACCTTATTGTACGCTTGTGAACTTTTATTAGAATGAGGTGTGGTTTGCCAGCACCAGCAGTTCCTTTTACGCACCGGTTCAGATCACCTGTTGGATACGCTTGTGCAATCCTATTCCAGTTCAAATAGAAACGCTAAACATATCATAAATGATGCACCTTTTGCATTCTTTCAGTCTTGTATTTTTAGGAAGCATTTTAAAACGACAGATCATGCAGCCCCCACATAATGTTGTCTAACAGATTGCTTTGTTAATATACTGTTCTTCCTTGCGTAATGTTCTTGTTGCCGATAATAGGGCCTGTAGATAGCAAGTTATTTTCCTAGTGGTTACTTATGCTTATTGTGTATCACATTGAAAGAGAAAATGCACAATGAGCTTGTTTGATCTTTTCTATGCTTATGTATACTTGATCAGGACAGTCCTATTTCCTGTGATCTTTCCTAAGTGTGATGCTTGAAGATGAAATTTTTTAAAACCCAAACTGGTGTGTGCTTTCATGCATCTCCAGATTATTGGTTTAGTGTACCATAGATATGTGTGATCATTTTGTCTAACTATCTTCCTTGTGTACATGTTAATTATTATTACCTTCAAAATCTGATCGATGCCTTCTTGCAATAACAATAAGCATGAGAATTTTTTGGTAGTTTCTATGCCACTTTTCTACTCTGATATTTTCTTGTGTGCTATACCAGAATTTATAATTTCCTGAGCAATGCACATGGACGATATCTGGAGCGGTCAAGAGGATGAGCTGATTTTTGAAAAAAAGTTTGAAGAGGTATCTACTGCCCTTTTGTTTTGGTGCTCATTCTTCTTAAACTACTGATGCTTGAGGTGGTATTAGTGTTGTTGAACTGATAGCCTTGCTATGAGCTGTTGATGTGAACCTGCAATGCAGGATGTACTGCAGGTGCATGTCCTTGTGGTACTATGAGATTTATTGGCTGTTTGGAGATGTACTGATATTGTGCCATGTATTTTATTATCTATATGATTACACATCAGTTTTACTATCAAAATATGAACTGTAGCAGTCACTATTGGGTCGCTCTTCGGGTCACTTCTGGATGGTCTTGGTTAGAGTCTCGTTTAGATTCTGGGTTGGCAAACATGAATAGTTTTACTTATTCTGTCTTCTATGAAAAGCACCTATCGTATGTCTCAGAGACAAACTTGTAAATCATGCTTTCGATAACATCATGCTCTGACACCTTGCTCTTTCCGAGCTTTTCCTGAGATGTGTACGTATGTGTCCTGCATAATAAGTGCTTGTTCATGTTTGGTTTTCTCTAAACTTTGTTTGTATGATTGAGGGCAAATTTACTTGGTTCTTTTCTCTAAACTGTGCTTGGAAAATCCGTTTTTATGATCTAAAATTGCCTTCCTGTGATGATGCAGGTGCCCAGTTTGTGCTCGCTACCGAAGGAGCTCCATGTTGAAGAAGATTGAAGACACTTGTAGAGCTACAGGGTTAACACCAGGGCACCGTATCACGTGTAGAGCTTGTAGAGCTTGTATATGTTAGAGCTTATTATGTGTAGAGCTTGTAAAGTATATGTTATTTGTACAATAGGAGCTCTGTACTGAATCTGGCTGATAATATTTGGAGTATTATGTGTGTGTTTTGTTTGTGCCAATTTAAATACTGGTTATTTATTTACTGTTAAATTGAAATATGAAGAATATGAACTTGCTAGCTGGGACCCATGTACCTGAACCTAACATCTGGGACCCATTTGACTAGTGGACCTTTTTTATATTACAAAAAAACTAAAACTTTCTAGCAGAAAAGGCCACGGCCCAAAAATGAGAAGGCTTAATTGTTGGGCTTGGCCCATCTACCTAGCCAAAATTAATATGAGAAAAAACACTAATATACTGAATTAATGGGCTAGGCCCATGTAGAATACCGAATTGGACCGGGCTGAATCTTGTGCCACATCAGCTTGCCACGCTGGATGCCTACGTGGCCTGGGGAGCTTGCTAGTGACCAAAACAAAACAATAGGCATATTTTGGTCGTAAACGTCTACGGCCTTCTCACAGAGAAGGTCGTTAATTTCAGTTTACAACTGCCAGCTTTTGACCTTCTGTTTTTGGTCACAAAAAGGTCGCAAATAAAAAACAATGACCTTTCAGTGACCAACAATCAAGGTCACAAGTTGACATATTTCTTGTAGTGCTTGTCCCTTTATAGGGGCGGAAGAGGCGATGCGCCTCCCCACTTGCCTGGTAAAATCGCTTATTCCCCAAACGCCGTAATTGATGGCACGGTTGGGTTACCCATGTCCGTATTGATGAGAATCCCGTAATAAGGGGGACACGATCTCTGCTTTGACAAGACGTGTCAAGAAAACCGCCTCGCGATATGTGCGGTGCTGGTTGAGAAAAACGGTTCGAATAATGACCGGGCCATGACATGATGTCGTGCTGTCAAAACGTGTCAGCAGATTAGATTTGTGGAAATATTATTCTCTCTACGGTGGTGTGTGAAACTTGTTTTGCAGAGCCGGACACTATCCTTGGGTTCAAAATCTTCTATGGAGTATTCGGAGGAGGAACCCGACTTGCAATGCCGAAGACAAATCTGCGCGCCGGACTCATCGTCATTGAAGCCTAGTTCAGGGGCTACTGAGGGAGTCCTGGATTAAGGGGTCTGCGGACAGCCGGATTATATCCTTTGGCCGGACTATTGGACTATGAAGATACAAGATTGAAGACTTCGTCCCGTGTCCGGATGGGACTCTCCTTGGCGTGGAAGGCAAGCTAGGCAATACGGATATGTAGATCTCCTCCCTTGTAACCGACTCTGTGTAACCCTAGCCCCCTCCGGTGTCTATATAAACTAGAGGGTTTAGTCCGTAGGACAACATACAATCATACCATAGGCTAGTTTCTAGGGTTTAGCCTCTATGATCTCGTGGTAGATCAACTCTTGTAATACTCATATCATCAAGAACAATCAAGCAGGACGTAGGGTATTACCTCCATCAAGAGGGCCCGAACCTGGGTAAACATCGTGTCCCCTTCCTCCTGTTACCATCCGCCTTAGACGCACAGTTCGGGACCCCCTACCCGAGATCCGCCGGTTTTGACACCGACACTATTCCTTAGAATAACACCTTAAGATGCAAATCAACAAAATCCCTAATGTCACCTAGATATTCCAATGTCACCGCTAATATCTGTGGGTTTGGTCATACGATAAGCATCACACAATTTCACATTCATTTATTTGATTCCCAAGGAGTGCCCCAAAATATCTATCGGAGAGTCAAGATGAGCACGTGTACCAACCCCTATGCATAGGTCCTAAAGTCACGGAACCCGCAAGTTGATCACAATAATATACATCAAGTAACTCAATTAGATATCCCAATGTCACTATAGATATCCTCATGGAAAACACATACTAAGTGCTCTCAAATCCTTAAAGACTCAATCCGATAAGAAAACTTCAAAGGGAAAACTCAATTCATCAAGAAGATAGAGAGGGGAAAAACTCCATATGATTCATCTATGTCAACAAAGCCCGCGTTACGTCAAGATCGTTCCATCGCAAGAACACGAGAGAGAGAGAGAGAGAGAGAGAGAGAGAGAGAGAGAGAGAGAACACATAAATACTGCTACATACCCTCATCCCCGAGGGAGGACTACTCCCTCCTCATCATGGTGGCCGCCGGGATGATGAAGATGGCCACCGATGACGATCCCCCCCCTTCGGCGGAGTGCCGGAGAAGGGCTCTAGATTGGATCTCGTGGTTCTGGAACTAGCGGCGGCTGGAACAAAATTTCGTCGACTCCCCTAGGGGTTCTGGAATATTTGGGCATTTATAGAGTGAAGAGGCGGTGCGGGAGGCCACCGAGGTGGGCACCACCCACCTGGGCGTGCATGGGCCCCCAGGCGCGCCCTGGTGGGTTGTGTCCCCCTCGGGGCACCTCCAGGTGCTTCTCTGGCCTACTAGATGTCTTCTAGTCCAAAAAAATCTCCAAAAAGTTTTGTTGCATTTAGTCCCCAAAAATGATGTAAAGTTGCTATAAAATGATTGTAAAACATCCAAGAATGATAATATAACAGCATGGAACAATCAAAAATTATAGATACGTTGGAGACATATCAGAACCCGACCTCGTAGGTTCCTTAACTCTTAAGTACATGACCCCTTAGGTTCTCGTCCACTTGATCACAAGTCGGATCACGTCTGACTCGACCAGTCGGTAGCAGCTTCTAGCAAATTGTGCCAACTCCAAGTGTCCGAGGAAGCTGGTTCAGTGAACTTGTACAACGTATTAGCTTCCATTCCTCTTGCCTCATGATATATGTTTCCAGGCTCAAGGCGAGTCGGTCATCCTTCTTATAGCCTAACCTCTTTCTCGTTCCAGTGATGTCGACCTCAAAACCAGATTATCTCATAATCCTCATCATATGGCCATGCTTATCCAGTTCTGATCACACGAGGGGCTAAAAGTATATCTCTCCAGATCAGAGGGGCAAATCCCATCTTGCTCAACCATGTCTCATGGCATGAATCTAGACAAGATTGGAACCAGCCTTTATAACTACCAAGTACGAAGTAGCATTCATTTGGCCAAAAGCTGGTCGGTCACCATCCCGAGTCCATGCACCGACCTCCGCTCTAGGGCATAGAATGCATGTCATACAAGAGACTAACTGATGACCAAAAATCTTTTGTGTCTCTGGTTGGGTCTGTCACCTTGTCTAGACTTGGATCCGACCAGATCTTTCCTAGTTCGTATTAGCCGGCTAGCATCCAATGACACATGGACAGTGAGACTGGGCCATCCACTATGTCATACTAGTCTATTCGATTGTGAGCTCACAAAACCCTTTCGTCTAGGGACCATTTAGAACAGTCGTCATACAATGCAGTCTCAGAAACAAGTCATGTACTTGTTGATACACATCATTACTAATGTCCAAGAACTATCTTAATCCATAACGGCATGGGAGATATCATCATACATGATTGCCTCTAGGACATATCTCAATAGTAACATCCAAAAATATTAAAATAAAAATATTTTGTAAAATATAATGTTGATTTACCATGTTTGTGACTGGATTTTATATCTGGATTTTTTTGTGAATTTTGATTAAAAATCATAACCTTGTTTAAATTAATCTGAAGCCATGTTGTCTCAAATAATTTTTCTTATAGTTCAACAACAATTAAAAATATTTTTCAGCCCTGTTTTGAGTATCGAAATAAGTGGAATGCAATTAATTTATAAAATAAAATAAACATACATGATATTTTTACATTGACTACTATGTATTTACTATATTTTAGGGAATTTAATAATTCCTAAAACTATTTTAGGATTTTTTAAAGGCTCCTTTGAATTGTTTTAAAATATTTTTGAAACTAAAGTCATGAGGAAATAATTTTAGTATGCCCAATTATTTTACATATAATTTTCTTCAATTTTCTAGAAGTTATTTGGCAGCTATAGCCAAAATGATTTTACACATGTTTGCAAGGAAGGTCTTTAGAATTTTTTTCCTATTAAACTCCAAAATTGTGCCCCTATATTCTAGACATTGGATCAATATACAATGGCATACCTACGAGCCTCTAGCCACTTTAAAACCGGCCTAAAATGTATGCTTTAATCCTGAGTGTGTGATCTTCATCTGAGGCCGAGTGCATGGGCTACATCACCACTCATTTGTCGAAGGATGTTTTTCTTTCTGTGCCATTCGGTCCAGCTCTGACGCCCTGGATAGGTGATATCGCTTCCTAGGCCATTATCTATCTTTATTCCCCACTTAAGCCGCTCCATCACCAATCAAGTTGGGAGTACCGCATCGTCCTCCAACTTCTTCCCTTATTTACGACCAAGTCTGGGTACATCCCACATGCCCCAGCACCACATTCGCATCCCCCTTTCCTTCCTTCATTGCACCCATGTCAGTATCTCCGATGTGCTATGTGGTAAGATCCAGCCATGATCCCTACCAGTGATGCATGTCCCCAATTCTTACAATAGACAGTTTTGGACCCCGACAATGTGATGTTCCTCTATGCCACGATATTAGCTCGGGGCTAACAATACGCATCAACAAACATGATGCAACCTTTTCAAGGCGCTTAAACTTTTACTATGAAAACAATGCACTAAACAACGGGTCAATATCATTCTAATTTATCCAAAAACTTTGCAAACTAATACAAAGTTAAGCTTTTTTAAATGAATCAACGCAAATCATGGACAATGGACCATCATTATAGTACTAATTATTGATTTACAAGATCAAACAGCAGAGCTCACCATGTTCATCGTTGCTGATGCCAGGATATCGTGGTAGCCATTTCTTGTGACCCGTTGTCATGGTCTCTAGAAAATTTAAAGTTTAACATAAATCTTATTCGCTTTAATTTTTATGTAAAATCTAGATGTGGTAAAAGAATAGAATGGGTCGTGTTATGACCTCATAAGATTGTTTTTAAGTTCTAGACGGTTCCACAAAACTTGGGATGTAAATTGCTTTGTAATGGACGAATCACAAAGGACACATCATACCATTCAACACAAACTATGAAGTGTGTACTCCGCAAAAAAGTCTTCACCATTTCACTTATAGTTTGGACTACAACATTGTTTAACACTACTGTGCACAACTATATACCTTCCAAATATTTATAACCTAAGTACTATAAAACATTTCTTATGGAACGTGCTGGAATGCATTGTTCATGTCAAAGTTAACCAATTTTTTGAAATCATTTCTTATTATTTATGCATTAAATCAATTTGAGGATATTAAACAGATATAATTCAAAAACAAAACATTCACATTCACTTGTTAGTTTTTCTATAAAATTTAAATGTGGTACAAATATATTAAAATTGGCATGGCATCATATAATGGAGTCATAAAACCACCTTTAAAATATATTAAAATTGGCATGGCACCATAACACTAAACTTGGATTGTATACATCTTTGTAATTTCACACAATTTACAAAAATTTGGAATCTTGAATTACAATTATTTATTAAGAACAAATTAAATCTTACTATTAACCCGCATGGAAATGCCATGAATAGATACTTGGGAAATTATGAATATTTCCATATATTATTCGTATATTTGGTGGTTCATATGATTTTGGTATAAAGAATTGTAATACTAACTTGGCTACTTCAATATATATTTTTCTGAAGAAAAAAAAGAAATATGCAAAGAACAAAACTAGATAGTAGTTTGGGCTGGCCTCAGTTGTCTTATTGGGCCATGACCCTGTCGTCGAAAATAGAAGAGAAAAAAAGGGAGGAAGAAGGGAAAGTAAACATGGGTTTGGCCCATTTGGTGGTAAAGGAAAATGAAAGAAAAAGGAAAAGGAGAGAGAAGAGATGTGTTTTGGCCCATTAGATTTTCCTTCCTTTATGTTCCATCTTGTTATGTATTTTTCTATTTCTGAAATAACAAGATAAGGTACCTTGTATAGGACCTTACAAAAATATTTGTTTGCGGTATTCCAAATGTTTTGTACATGGAACATACTATTGTAGTGTTCATATCAAAGGTAGCATTTTTTAAAATCATTAGCTATTATTGAGGTCTTAAATGAGTGTCGAGTTAATTTCTAGATATTATTCAAATTTGAACTACATGTACCTCTCTCTATAGAAAAAAGTATGTGTATCTCAAATAGGATCTGTAAATTCAAAATAAATTCATATTTTAAGTAATTATGCATCTTCTTTATATCTGATGTTTTTGGTGGTAACCCTCCTTTGGTCATGAAAAAGCACCACGCAATTGGGCATGGTAAGCTTTCTTTTGATCGAGATGAAAAGTTTAGTGCCACTGCGGGATTTAGGCCAAAATCATCATAGTAAATTTGTCATAGACCACTAGATTATTGTAGTCGTGGTGTGTTGTGGTTGTGGGTAACCTTACATGATTCTTTAGTGGGCCTGGCTTGTTGGTTCATGCATGCAACCAATCATGCCTTATGTGATCCATTCAGAAAAGATCGATCATGATTACTTAATCGGGTAAGCATTGAACAAAATTTGGAGGAAAAAAACATCCGTAGAGCAACAAGAATGAAAAATCTTGAGAAAACATAAATATCTGTATCAAAATAAATAAATGAAGTCCCAATGGAATCAATAGGTCGTGTATATATGCCGTGGTAGATAGATCGGCCGGCCAACCATTGCCGCTTGGTGCGTGCCACGACCACGATCAGACTGCAGCTGGATATGCATGGGTCGATCAGTACTGCGGCAGGCTGCACTCGGGGCCGGGCTTCTTGTTGTCCCTGTAGTCCACGCAGTAGTCGTAGATCCTGTGAGACTTCTGCACCTCCTGCATCTTGGCCCGCTGCTGGTCGGTGAGGCCAGCACAGTTCTGCTGCCGCCCGCCGTGGCTGAACGCCCCGGCGCAGCCGTAGACGCAGGAGTCAGCTCCGTCGCAGGGGCAGACGTCGAGGACCATGTCGCGGTAGCCGGCGACGAAGGGTGCCTTGGACCAGTCGGCCTTGACGCGGCCGCCCTGCGTGGCCCAGTCCTCCGCCGACCAGATGCTGGAGTAGCCGAACATGGGACGCTTGATCGGGTACGCAATGCCCTTGTCCCGGTAGTTGCGGAACACCCGGATGGGGACGTCGTCGACGTACCAGACGATCATGCAGGGCGTCCAGGAGATGGTGTAGGCATGGAAGTCGGCGGTGGGGTCGAACCAGGGCATGAACTGCATCTCCTTCTTGCCCACGCCGTCGGCGAACACGTTGGTGTGCAGCGTGTAGGGCTGCCCGGTCTCGTTCCCCAGGAACTCGAAGTCGATCTCGTCATGGTCGGCCCCCACGGACGATGTCTGGTGATTTACAATCAATGAAATGGTGCACATACGGTCAGTATCGCAGTACAAGCTCATTGGTAATAAGTATACTATAGGAATAGGATACGTACGTAGTATGTGGTGACGGTGCCGGCGGAGTTCCCCGGGACGAGCTTGATGAGGGTGGAGACGCTGCCGTAGATGAACTGCTTCTTCGTCTGCAGCAAGCAGCCGGAGGAGTTGCTCTTTAGGGACATGGTCAGGCCGTGGCCGTCGTCGGAGAAGGCCGCGTTCTCGGGGTTCCACTTGATGTCACAGTTGTCACGGAAACTGGCACTCGCGAGGCCGATGACCGTCGCCGCCATCGCCACCAGGAGGAGGGCCCTCCTTGAGCTCTCCATCTTCTCCTACTTCGTAGTTGGCACTAGCTTAGCTTTTGGTGGTGTAGGAAGTGTATGTCAAGAAGACTTGATGAAAATGCAGAGGTGCACAAGGGCTTTATATAATCCTCTCTGCGTTGCGGATCTGTGCTCATTATTTTCAGTCAAATGCAAAAGTGTCTGCTGCGCACGTAGTGTAGTATGTAAGCTGGGTTAGTTTGCGCCATGCATGTCTTATTATTCTCTCTTCAGGTTGCAGCTACCTAGTGCTTGTTGTCAGGTTGTTCAATTATCATACTAATCGATCCTATCTGTCAGCATCTGGATTTGACGACATAGTTAATTGTCAGCACAACGGTGTACCGTACTTCCGCTTGGTTGTGTTGGAAAACGGCTAACACCGACTCGGCCCGCACCGTGCCGCACGCTCTCCATGCGGTGATCGTGGCCTCTCCCTGCGCCCCGCGTAACTAGCGCACGTCTCTCCGGGAGACTAGCTCCTTTCTGTTGTAACCAACCCAGCACCTGCGCGTGCTCTCCTGTGTATATAAGGCTATGCCTTCCTTTGTAATACAACACATAGATTCTCATCCTTCTTCTTGGTATCAGAGCGACCTTTCCTTCCTGTATCCCATGGCCGGTTCCCATGCCTCTGACGAGGGCTCAGATGCCGGCGAGCAGACCGACGCCGGCGTCCATTCTGGCAGCCCACCCCTCCCCAGCGCTACCGCTCCGCTGCCCACTGCTTTCGCTCCACTCCCCGTCCAGAGCGCCCCTCCGGCCACAGCTCCGCTGCACCTCACCGTCGCACCGCTCGGTGCGGTGACCTCCGATGCCGCGTCGTCCTCCACGGCGCCGCCACCTTCGATCCACGCCGTCAACGTCGGCGCCCACATCGACTTCAAGCTGGACGCCGTCTGCGGCAACTACTCCAAGTGGAGGCGCATCATGTCCTTCATCCTCCGCAAGTCGGGCGTGGAGAGCCACGTCCTCGTCAACCTCGACCCGCGCACTCAGACTGCGCAGTGGCGCCAGGACGATCTCCAGATCCTCCTTATGATCTACGGTACGATCATGGATGAACTTTACGATGTCATTTCTGCCCAAGACCCCACTGCCTATCATGCCTGGTTTCTCCTCGACGCCTTCTTCCGCGATAACCTCGCGGGACGGGCCATCCACGTCGGCGCCGAGTTTCGCGCCACCGTTCAAGGTGATATGAAGATTGCCGAGTACTGCAGGCAACTCAAGGCGCTCGCGGACTCCCTCGACGATCTTGACGAGCACATCACCGACAAGACCCTCACTCTCCAGCTCATCCGCGACCTCGCTCCTCGGTTCGGTGTCATGGTGTCCCTGCTTCCGATGCAGGTGCCCTTCCCCACCTTCGTCCAGGCCCGCTCCAGGCTGATGCTGGAGGAAATCAGCCTGGATGCGCGCCCGGGCGGAGGGGGCTACCGCACTCATCGCCACCCACGGCGGTGGCTCCAGCGGCGGTGGCTCCAGCAGCTCCGGCGGCGGTGGAGGCGGCTCCGCTTCCACAGGCGGTACCATCCAGCGGCAGCCCGATCGCCCCTCTGACCGCGGCAGGCGCGGTCGAGGCTCCGGTGGCCGTGGGGGGCCTCCAGCGCCTCCGTCTTCATCCCAGCAGCCCTGGATGGGCTATTTTGCCCCGTGGGGCGCCCCTTTCCCACCGGCCGGCCGCGCACCGTGGGTTCCACCGAACGCCGCCGGCGTGCTCGGTCCACGACCCGGGGTTGCACACCACGCCTACCCCATGATCTACAACGTCAACTCCCCACCAACGTACGGCGCCGCACCACCAACCTACGGCGCCCCGCCCGCCTACACGCCTCCGCCTACTTCATGGGACACCGGCCACATGCTCAACGCCGCCATGTCCAACATGCCCATCCAGGCCCCGGGCGGCGGCGGCGAGTGGTACCTGGACACCGGCACGTCTAGCCACATCACCAACAATGCGGGTAACTTGGACACGTCTTGTTTTTCTGCAAAGTATCCCTCCATCTTAGTTGGTGACGGCTCCTACATGTCTGTCCTTGCCACGGGCACCGCCTCTCTCCCACCTCGCCCTTTCTCCCTTAATCATGTTCTCTTCGCCCCTTCTGTTGTCAAAAACTTGCTCTCTGTACGACAATTTACTATTGACAATTCTGTCTCAGTTGAATTTGACCCACATGGCTTTCTTGTGAAGGATCTGGCGAGCAGGACCCCTCTCATGAGGTCAAATAGTTCCACTGGGCTTTATCCTTTCTTCGGCGAATCACCCACGGCTCTCTCCGTCGACATCGGCAGCTTGTGGCACAGGCGTTTAGGGCACCCTAGTCGTGCTTCTTTAGCCAAATTATCTCATTTTCTTCCTTCATGTAATAAACCCCTACCCCCCTCTGCCACTTGTGAGGCGTGCCAATTCGGCCGACAGCCCAGGTTCCCCTTCCCCTCCTCCAGTTCCTTTACCACTTCTCCTTTTCAGCTTGTACATTGCAATTTGTGGACATCACCTGTCTCTAGCTGTTCTGGCTATGCTTACTATTTAATAATAATGGATGATTTCAGTCATTACTCCTGGACTTTCCCTTTGCGTCACAAATCCGAAGTTGCTGATATTCTTATACGCTTTTATGCCTACGCTCTCACCCAGTTTCATCTCTGTCTACAGTGCATCCAGTGTGATAACGGAGGAGAATTCCTCAACACCCGCCTCCGCTCTTTTCTCTCTGCCAATGGCATCACCTTGCGCCTCTCTTGCCCTCACACTTCACCACAGAACGGCAAGGCCGAGCGCGCCATACGCAGCACCAACGATATCATGTGCACTCTCCTCCTCCAAGCACACATGCCCCCCGAGTTTTGGGTGGAGAGCCTCAACACCGCCACGCACCTTCTAAACCTTCGTCCTTCTCACGCCATCGCCCACAACACGCCCTACTTCATGCTCCACGGTGTCGCCCCCACCTACGACCATCTCCACACGTTCGGCTGTCTATGCTACCCTAACCTCTACGCCACCTCCCCCCACAAACTAGCAGCCCGATCGCGCCGCTGCGTCCTCCTCGGTCTCCCTCGTGAACACACGGGATACCGTTGCCTTGACCTGGGCACTCATCGGGTCATCACGTCCAGACACGTAGTCTTCGACAAAAACCAGTTTCCCTACACCCCGGCCAGACCCCCTTCACGTGCCACAGAAAATCCCATGCAAATCCTACCTACCTCGTACTATCCAAGCGCATCTACCTCGGGATCGCCGCCTGGCCACGCGCCTCCCGCGGCTGCTCCCCGACCCACCCAACAGCCCGACCCCACCTCGGCTCTCGCACCCACGGATACCGCGCCCAACACTCCACCATCCACTCGGTCCCACCCTGGCACCACCCTCTCCACCAATCCCAGCTCGACCGAATCCACCTGGTCGGCCACTTCCCGAAGCAACCCCGAGCCATCCCCTCCCACCTCGCCACCTGGCCGACCCCTCCCACCGCGCGCCGTGCCCATTACCCCACACCGCAATGATCACGCCATGCACACCCGGGGCAAAGCTGGTTTCCTTCAGCCGAAAAACCTCTTCTCCCCCGTTGCTCTCGCCGCCGTTCCTGCCTCGCCTACCATCTCACCCATCCCCGCCACCTACAAACAGGCCCTCCAAGACCCCAACTGGTGCCGCGCCATGCAAGATGAGTTCGATGCTTTGCTGCAAAACAATACGTGGTCTCTTGTTTCTCGTCCTGCAGGGGTCAACACGGTGACGGGGAAGTGGATTTTTCGCCACAAACTACACCCGGACGGTAGCCTGGCGCGCTACAAGGCCAGATGGGTTCTTCGTGGGTTCACACAGCAGCACGGCGTGGATTTTGGCGAGACATTCAGCCCGGTGGTGAAGTCGACGACCATCCGCGTGGTACTCAGCCTCGCCGTCTCGTCGGGGTGGCCAGTTCATCAATTGGACGTGAAGAACGCCTTCCTTCACGGCCACCTCGACACGTTCGTCTACAGTCAACAACCATCCGGCTTCGTCGACTCGCGCCACCCCACACACGTCTGTCAGCTCCACCGCTCCCTCTATGGCCTGTGGCAGGCGCCACGGGCGTGGTTCCAGCGCTTCACAGCTTACCTGCTCTCGCTCGGCTTTGTCGCGTCCAAGTGCGACACCTCGCTGTTCATCTTGTGCCGCGGCACATCCACTGCTTACCTACTGTTGTACGTCGATGACATACTCCTCACCGCCAGCACCACCGCCCTGCTTCGCTCCATCATCGCCGCGCTCCACCGCGAGTTTGCCATGTCCGACCTCGGCGAGCTCCATCACTTCCTCGGTGTCAATGTACACCGCACCACTGACGGGCTGTTTCTCTCGCAGCACCAGTACACGCTCAAGATCCTTGAGCGCGCCGCAATGAGCAACTGCCGCCCCATCGCCACTCCCGCTGACACCAAGCGCAAGCTCTCCGCCCAGGCCGGACCGCCCGTCTCCGATCCATCCCTCTACCGCAGCCTCGCCGGTGCCCTGCAATACCTCACTCTTACTCGTCCCGACATCGCCTACGCCGTCCAGCAACTATGCCTCTTCATGCACGACCCGCGCGAGAGCCACTTCACCTACCTCAAGCGCGTCCTGCGCTATGTGCGCGGCACTGCTCATCTCGGCCTCCGGCTCCGGCGATCGCACGACACCAACCTGATCGCCTACTCCGACGCGGACTGGGCAGGCTGCCCCGACACGCGCCGGTCCACGTCGGGCTTCTGCGTCTTCCTCGGCGACAACCTCGTCTTGTGGTCGTCCAAGCGCCAGCACACCGTCTCGCGCTCTAGCGCCGAGGTGGAGTACCGCGCTGTCGCCCACGCCGTCGCCGACACCTGCTGGCTCCGTCAACTTCTTCACGAGCTTCATCACCCGCCGGACAGCGCGACGATCGTCTACTGCGACAAAATCAGCGCTACGTACCTCTCCTCCAACCCGGTACAACACCAGCGCACGAAGCATGTGGAGATCGATCTCCACTTTGTTCGCGAGCGCGTCTCCTTCGGCGACGTACGTGTACTTCACGTGCCTTCGACGTCCCAGTTCGCCGACGTCTTCACCAAGGGACTCCCGACGGCCATTTTCTGCGAGTTCAGGTCCAGCCTCAACATCGTCGAAGACCCTGTTGCAGCTGCGGGGGGGCTGTTGGAAAACGGCTAACACCGACTCGGCCCGCACCGTGCCGGACGCTCTCCACGCGGTGATCGTGTCCTCTTCCCGCGCCCCGCGTAACTAGCGCACGTCTCTCCGGGAGACTAGCTCCTTTCTGTTGTAACCAACCCAGCACCTGCGCGTGCTCTCCTGTGTATATAAGGCTATGCCTTCCTTTGTAATACAATACACAGATTCTCATCCTTCTTCTGGTTGCATGCCAAACTACACACCTGTCTATAAGATGAGGACTTTATTTTTTGAAAGAAAGTTCGAGCTTTATTCATTAGAAATAAACATTACATCATTTATGAGGATTGATACAATTGCATTATGTGGTTCCCCGAGCCAATGAAATGAAGGAAAATCTAGCCAACTTGGCAAGTTCATGAGCAACTTTATTTGCTTCTCTATTACAATGCTCGAATCTAGAAATAGGAAAATCGCAAGCTACGTGAAAACAATGATCAAAAATTGCAGCTGCTACCCCCGACGATCGTCCTTCTTTGTTCATGGTCTCGATCACCTCCATATTATCTGAGTTAATAATTATGCGATTACAACCCGTCCTTTGCGCAAGCGATAGGCCGAATTTTAGCACCAAAACTTCAGCCATCAACACATCTGCATACCAGTCAATCTAACCATTTCCCCCACGGATGAACCTACCTTTGTCATCACTTAAGACCGCCCCGATTGTACCCCTGAGAAGGTCGTGGTCAAAAGAAGCATCAATGTTGAGTTTAACAAATCCAGTCGGGGGGCTAGACCATCCTCCTCTTTTCATGGAAGTCTTCGGCGAGGAGGCATTAACAAAATTGGCAGTGAGAGCGCGTATCCCCATGGATATATGTTGTGCATTCTGAGTAGTCTCATTGTGTACCAATTTACGCCTTTCCTACCACAAGTACCAGGCTGGTATGGCAATCATGTCACGCATATTATGAGTGCCCATAATACATAGTTCCTGATCTGCTAATGAAAGTAAATATTCTAAGATTGTCTCACCTGCATAGTCTATTTTACAAGCTCTGTCGATAATATCGTTCATCCCTAGTCTTCTCCAGACTTCTCTGTCACATAGAAACAATAGATGTTTTGTGTCTTCTGGCCCAGATGAACAGGCAGGACACTCAGGCGAGACTTTCACATGTTTATTAGCTAAGTTAACACGACACGGAAGAGTGTCGTGAAGTGTATGCCAAATAAATATGTTAACCTTTGCTGGACAAGCAAGTTTCCAAATCCTCCCCCAAATAGGATTGACCGTGGTAAGTCTCATCCCATTGATATGTCGTAACTTGCTCCCATATTGGAGGTCCCATTTCACAAAATAAGCAGACCAAACCAAAAAGATCCCATTTTTTGTGAAATTCCAAGCTACGAAATCTGGCATATCATGTTGTGATATCGGGATCGCAAGCACTCGCTGAACATCAATAGGCCATAGAGTCTGCCTGAGAAGATCTTCATCCCAACTATTTAGGATTGGATCAATCAAATCTGCTACCTTCCGTAACAACTGGCCTCCCTTAGGGGTAACAATTTTACGGTTTGCATAATTAGGAATCCAAGCGTACTCCCAAATGTCAATATTCTACCCATTTTCCACTCGTCAAATATGACCACGCTTCAGGGAGCTCACACCCGCCATAATACTTTGCCAGATGAAGGAAGAACCCTTCTTCAAGTCAGTGTTCAACAAGTAACCGTCAGGATCGTATTTGACTCTCAGAATAGTAGCACATAGAGATTCCGGATTCTCGATAAGACGCCAAGCCTGTTTAGCAAGCATAGCCAAATTGAAACAATGGATATCCCGAAAACCCATTCCTCCTTGGTTTTTGGGTACACAAATTTTCCACCAAGTCATCCAATGGATCCTCCTTTGGTTGTCCTCATCTCCCCACTAGAAATGCGCCATTGTGTCAATAATTCCTTTGCAAAAAAATAGGAATTTTAAAGACTGACATTGCACAGGTGGGAATAGCTTGAACAACCGCTTTAAGTAAGATCTCTTTTCCTCCAGCCGCCAGAAGTTTTTCCTTCCAACCACTAATTCTCTGAACAATACGATCGATTAAGTATTGAAAACAATCGGTTTTATCTAAACCCACATTGGCCAGCAGTCCTAAATATTTGTCATTCAAGGCCTCAGCCATTATATTGAGAATTGTACACATTTGTTCTCTAGTGTCCACTCTTGTATTAGGGCTAAAAAAGATGCTGGATTTGTCGACACTGACCATCTGCCCTGAAGCTGCGCAATACGAATCTAGAACTGATTTTAATGTTTCTGCACTTTGCAAATTTGATTTCATAAGGATTAAAGAGTCATCAGCAAAAAGAAGGTTCGTGACAGATGGGGCATCTCTGCAAACCTTTACTCCTGAAATATTCCCATTTTCTTCTGCATGCGTTAGTAAAGTTGTGAGACCCTCCTTGTGTTGGGGAACGTAGCAGAAATTCAAACATTTCTACGCATCACCAAGATCAATCTATGGAGTAATCTAGCAACGAGGGGAAGGAGAGTGCATCTACATACCCTTGTAGATCGCTAAGCGGAAGCGTTCAAGTGAACGGGGTTGATGGAGTCATATTCGTCGTGATTCAAATCACCGGAGATCCTAGTGCCAAACGGACGGCACCTCCGCGTTCAACACACGTGCAGCCCGGTGACGTCTCCCATGCCTTGATCCAGCAAGGGGAGAGGGAGAGGTTGGGGAAGACTCCGTCCAGCAGCAGCACGACGGCGTGGTGATGGTGGAGGAGCGTGGCAATCCTGCAGGGCTTCGCCAAGCACCGCGGGAGAGGAGGAGGGAGAGAGGCAGGGCTGCGCCATGGAGAGGTCAAACCTCATCTATTGGCAGCCCCAAAGTCCTCAAGTATATATAGGGGAGAGGGAGGGGGATGCGCCCCCTTTAGGGTTTCCACCCCAAGGGGTGCGGCAGCCCCAAACCCATCTAGGGTGGCGGCCAAGGGGGGAGAGGGGGAAACTTGCCCCCCAAGCTAGGTGGAGGCGCCCCCTCCCCAAACCCTAGGCGCCTTGGGCCCTTGTGGTTGGCGCACCAGCCCACCTGGGCTGGTCCCCTCCCACACTTGGCTCATGAAGCCCTCCGGGGCTGGTGGCCCCACTTGGTGGACCACCGGGACACTCCCGGTGGTCCCGGTACATTACCGATAAAACCCGAAACTTTTCCGGCGACCAAAACAGGACTTCCCATATATAATTCTTTACCTCCAGACCATTCCGAAACTCCTCGTAACATCCGGGATCTCATCCGGGACTCCGAACAACATTCGGTGACCACATACAAACTTCCTTTATAACCCTAGCGTCATCGAACCTTAAGTGTGTAGACCCTACGGGTTCGGGAGTCATGCAGACATGGCCGAGACAACTCTCCGGTTAATAACCAACAGCGGGATCTGGATACCCATGTTGGCTCCCACATGCTCCATGATGATCTCATCGGATGAACCACGATGTCAAGGACTTAATCAATCCCGTATACAATTCCCTTTGTCTAGCGGTACGATACTTGCCCGAGATTCGATCGTCGGTATCCCGATACCTTGTTCAATCTCGTTACCGGCAAGTCTCTTTACTCGTTCCGTAACACATCATCCCGTGATCAACTCCTTGATCACATTCTGCACATTATGATGATGTCCTACCGAGTGGGCCCAGAGATACCTCTCCGTTTACACGGAGTGACAAATCCCAGTCTTGATTCGTGCCAACCCAATAGACACTTTTGGAGATACCTATAGTGCACCTTTATAGCCACCCAGTTACGTTGTGACGTTTGGCACACCCAAAGCACTCCTACGGTATCCGGGAGTTGCACAATCTCATGCTCTAAGGAAATGATACTTGACATTAGAAAATCTTTAGCATACGAACTATACGATCTTTGTGCTAGGCTTAGGATTGGGTCTTGTCCATCACATCATTCTCCTAATGATGTGATCCCGTTATCAACGACATCCAATGTCCATGGTTAGGAAACCGTAACCATCTATTGATCAACGAGCTAGTCAACTAGAGGCTTACTAGGGACATGGTGTTGTCTATGTATCCACACATCTATCTGAGTTTCCTATCAATACAATTCTAGCATGGATAATAAACGATTATCATGAACAATGAAATATAATAATAACCAATTTATTATTGCCTCTAGGGAATATTTCCAACAGTCTCCCACTTGCACTAGAGTCAATAATCTAGTTCACATCGCCATGTGATTAACACTCATAGGTCACATCGCTATGTGACCAACATCCAAAGAGTTTACTAGAGTCACTAATCTAGTTCACATCACTATGTGATTAATACTCAATGAGTTCTGGGTTTGATCATGTTATGCTTGTGAGAGAGGTTGTAGTCAATGGGTCTTGCCTTATTTAGATCTCTATGTACTTCGCAAAACTTTATGTCATATCGTAGATGTTGCTACCATGTTCCACTTGGAGCTATTCCAAATTGTTGCTCCATTATACGTATCCGGTATCTCTACTCAGAGCTATCCGGATAGGTGTTAAGCTTGCATCGACGTAACTCTTTATGTCGAACTCTTTATCACCTCCACAACCGAGAAACATTTCCTTATTCCTCTAAGGATAATTTTGACTTCTATCTGGTGATCCACTCCTAGATCACCTTTGTACCCTCTTGCCCGACATGTGGCCAGGCACACAACAGGTGCGCTACTTCAGCATGGCATACCGTATAGAGCCTATGACAAAAGCATAGGGGATGACCTTCGTCCTTTCTCTTTCTTATGCCGTGGTCAAGCTTTGAGTCTTACTCAACTTCACACCTTACAACTCAGGTAAGAACCCCTTCTTTGACTGATCTATTTTGAACTCCTTCAAAAACATGTCAAGGTGTGCGTTCTTTGAAAGTACCATCAGGCGTCTTGATCTATCTCTATAGATCTTGATGCCCAATATGTAAGGAGCTTTATCCAGGTCTTCCTTTGAAAAACACTCTTCAAACAACCGTTTATGCTTTCCAGAAATTCTACATCATTTTGGATCAACAATATGTCATCCACATATACTTATCAGAAATGTTGTAGTGCTCCCACTCACTTTCTTGTAAATACAAGTTTCTAGCAAACATTGTATAAACCTAAAAGCTTTGATCACTCCATCAAAACATATATTCCGATTCCGAGATGCTTGCTCTAGACCATAGAAGGATTGCTGGAGCCAGCATACCTTTTAGCATCCTTAGGATCGACAAAACCTTTTATTGTATCACATACAACCTTTTCTTACGAAACTGGTAAGAAAACTTGTTTTGCCATCCATCTGTCAGATTTCATAAACGAAAAATACAGCTAATGCTAACATGATTCCGACGGACTTAAGCATCGCTACGGGTGAGAAATTCTCATCGTAGTCAACTCCTTGAACTTGTGAAAAGACTCTTTCCCACAAGTCGAGCTTCATAGACGGTAACATTAGCACCCATGTCTGTCTTCTTCTTAAAAGATCCATTTATCTCAATGGCTTGCCGATCATCGGGCAAGTCCACCAAAGTCCATACTTTGTTCTGATATATGGATCCTATCTCAGATTTCATGGCTTCTAACCATTTGTCGGAATACGGGCCCACCATCGCTACTCCATAGCTCGTAGGTTCATTGTTTTCTAACAACATGATATCTAAGACAGGATTATCGTACCACTTAGGAGTAGTACATATCCTTGTCGACCTACAAGGTTCGATAGCAACTTGATCTGAAGCTTCATGATCACTATCATTAACTTCCTATTCAACAGACGTAGGTGCCACAGAAAACATCTTTCTGTGTTGCATCATTCTCTGGTTGAAATAAAGGTTCGACAACCTCATCAAGTTCTCTCTTCCTCCCACTCATTTCTTTCAATAGAAACTTCTTCTCGAGAAAGGACCCGTTCTTAGCGACAAACAATTTTCCCTCGGATCTGAGATAGAAGGTATACCCTACTGTCACCTTTGGGTATCCTATGAAGATGTGTTTGTCCGCTTTGGGTTCGAGCTTCTCTGGCTGAAGCCTTAAGCATCGCAGCCCCAAACATTAAGAAACGACAACTTTGGTTTCTTGCCAAACCAATGTTCATACGACATCGTATCAACGGACTTAGATGGTGTCCTATCTAAAGTGAATGCAGCTTCTCTAACGCATAACCTCAAAATGAAAACGGTAGATTGGTAAGAGACATCATAGATCGCACCATATCTCACAGGGTTCGATTACGACGTCCGGACACACCATTACCTTGTGGTGTTCCAGGTGGCTTCAACTGTGAAACAATTCCACAATGTCTTAAGTGATTGCCAAACTCATAACTCAAAAAATCCCCTTTTGATCAGATCGTAGGAACATGATCTTATTTTTATGATGATTCTTAACTTCACTCTGAAATCACTTGAACTTTTTAAACGTTTCAGACTTGTGCTTCATTAAGTAAATATACCTATATCTACTCAAATCGTCAGTGAAGATGAGAAAATAGCGATATCCACCGCACGCTCCAATTTTCATTGGATCACACACATCTGCATGTATGATTTCCAACAAGTCACTTGCCCGTTTCATTGTACCTGAAAATGGGGTCTTAGTCATCCTGCCCATGAGGCATGGCTCGCATGTGTCAAGCGATTCAAAATCAAGTGACTCCAAACATCCATCAATATGGAGTTTCTTCATGCATCTTACGCCAATATGACCTAAGCGGCAGTGCCACAAGAAAATGGTACTATGATTATTAACTCTACATCTTTTGGCGTGAACATGTGTATCACCATGACCGAGATTCAATGAACCATTCACATAGGGTGCATGACCATGAAAGGTATCATTCATGTAAATAGAATAACCATTATTCTCTAACTTAAATGAATGACTGTATTGCAATGAACATGATCAAATCATATTCATGCTCAACGTAGACACCTGATAACATTTATCTAGGTTCAATACTAATCCCGAAGGCAGATGGAGCGTGCGATGATGATCTCATCAACTTTGGAAACACTTCCAACACACATCGTCACCTCGCCCTCAGCCAGTCTCCATTTAGTCGTAGCTTTTGCTTCAAGTCACCAATAATAGTAACTGAACCGGTATCCAATACCCAGGTGCTACCAGGAGTACTAGTGAGGTACACATTAATAACATGTATATACTTTGTTGAAGTTTCCAGCCTTCTTATCTACCATGCACTTCGGGTAATTCCGCTACCAGTGACCGTTCCCCTTACAATAGAAGCACTTAGTCTCGGGTTTGGGTTCAACCTCGGGTTCCTTCACTTGAGCGGCAACTGGTTTGCCATCCATGAAGTTTCCCTTCTAGCCCTTGCCCTTCTTGAAACCAGTGGTCTTGTTAAACCATCAACATTTGATGCTCCTTCTTGATTTCTACCTTTTGCGGTCTTAAGCACCGCGAACAGCTCCGGGATCAACTCCATCCCTTGCATGTCATAGTTCATCACGAAGATCTAGTAGCTTAGTGATAGTGGCTAGAGAACTCTATCAATCACTATCTTATCTGGAAGCTTAACTCCCACTTGATTTAAGTGATTGTAGCACCTAGACATTCTGAGCACATGCTCATTAGCTGAGCTATTCTCCTCCATCTTGTTGGCAAAAGAACTTGTCAGAGGTATCACACCTCTCAACACGGGCATGAGCCTGAAATCCCAATTTCAGCTCTTGGAACATCTCATATGTTCTATGGCATTCAAAATGTCATTGGAATCCCGATTCTAAGCCGTAAAGTATGGTGCACTAAACTATCAAGTAGTCATCAGGATGTGTCTGTCAGGTGTTCACAACATCCACAGACGACGTTGTAGGGGTTTGCACATCGAGTGGTGCATCAAAGACGTAAGCCTTCTGTGTAGCAGTGAGGACACTCCTCGGACTACGGACCTAGTCCGCATCATTGCTTACAATATCTTTCAACTTAATCTTTCTCTAGGAACGTATTGAAACAGGGAGCTACAACGTGAGCTATTTATCTACAACATATTTGTGAAGACAATTCAGACTATGTTCATGATAATTGAGTTCATCTAATGAACTCCCACTCAGATAGACATCCCTCTAGTCATCTAAGTGAAACATGATCCGAGTCAACTAGGCCGTGTCCGATCATCACGTGAGACGGACTAGTCAACATCAGTGAACATCTTCATGTTGATCATATCTTCTATACGACTCATGCTCGACCTTTCGGTCTTCCGTGTTCCGAGGCCATGTCTGTACATGCTAGGCTCGTCAAGTCAACCTAAGTGTATTGCGTGTGTAAATCTGGCTTACACCCGTTGTATTCGAACATTAGAATCTATCACACCCGATCATCACGTGGTGCTTCGAAACGACGAACCTTCGCAACGGTGCACAGTTAGGGGGAACACTTTTCTTGAAATTTTAGTGAGGGATCATCTTATTTAAGCTACCATCGTTCTAAGCAAAATAAGATGTAAAACACGATAAACATCACATGCAATCAAATAGTGACATGATATGGCCAATATCATTTTGCTCCTTTTGATCTCCATCTTCGGGGCTCCATGATCATCGTTGTCACCGGCATGACACCATGATCTCCATCATCATGATCTCCATCATCGTGTCTTCTTGAAGTTGTCTCGTCATTTATTACTTCTACTACTATGGCTAACGCTTTAGCAATAAAGTAAAGTAATTACATGACGTTTAAGTTGACACGCAGGTCATAAATAAATTAAGACAACTCCTATGGCTCCTGTCGGTTGTCATACTCATCGACATGCAAGTCGTGATTCCTATTACAAGAACATGATCAATCTCATACATCACATATATCATTCATCACATCCTTTTGGCCATATCACATCACAAGGCATATGCTGCAAAAACAAGTTAGACGTCCTCTAATTGTTGTTGCAAGTTTTTACGTGGCTGCTATAGGTTTCTAGCAAGAACGTTTCTTACCTACGCGAAAACCATAACGTGATATGCCAATTTCTATTTACCCTTCATAAGGACCCTTTTCATCGAATCCGATCCGACTAAAGTGGGAGAGACAGACACCCGCTAGCCACCTTATGCAACTAGTGCATGTCAGTCGGTGGAACCAGTCTCACGTAAGAGTACGTGTAAGGTCGGTCCGGGCCGCTTCATCCCACGATGCCGCCGAATCAAGATAAGACTAGTAACGGCAAGTAAATTGACAATATCGACGCCCACAACTGGTTTGTGTTCTACTCGTGCATAGAAACTACGCATAGACCTAGCTCATGATGCCACTGTTGGGGAACGTAGCAGAAATTCAAAATTTTCTACGCATCACCAAGATCAATCTATGGAGTAATCTAGCAACGAGGGGAAGGAGAGTGCATCTACATACCCTTGTAGGTCACGAAGCGGAAGCGTTCAAGTGAACGGGGTTGATGGAGTCATACTCGTCGTGATTCAAATCACCGGAGATCCTAGTGCCGAACGGACGGCACCTCCGCGTTCAACACACGTGCAGCCCGGTGACGTCTCCCATGCCTTGATCCAGCAAGGGGAGAGGGAGAGGTTGGGGAAGACTCCGTCCAGTAGCAGCACGACGGCGTGGTGGTGGTGGAGGAGCGTGGCAATCCTGCAGGGCTTCGCCAAGCACCGCGGGAGAGGAGGAGGGAGAGAGGCAGGGCTGCGCCATGGAGAGGTCAAAACTCATCTGTTGGCAGCCCCAAAATCCTCAAGTATATATAGGGGAGAGGGAGGGGGTGCGCCCCCTTTAGGGTTTCCACCCCAAGGGGTGCGGCAGCCCCAAACCCATCTAGGGTGGCGGCCAAGGGGGAGAGGGGGAAACTTGCCCCCCAAGCTAGGTGGAGGCGCCCCTCCCCAAACCCTAGGCGCCTTGGGCCCTTGTGGGGTGCGCACCAGCCCACCTGGGGCTGGTCCCCTCCCACACTTGGCCCATGCAGCCCTCCGGGGCTGGTGGCCCCACTTGGTGGACCACCGGGACACTCCCGGTGGTCCCGATACATTACCGATAAAATCCGAAACTTTTCCAGCGACCAAAACATGACTTCCCATATATAATTCTTTACCTCCAGACCATTCTGGAACTCCTCGTAACATCCGGGATCTCATCCGGGACTCCGAACAACATTCAGTAACCACATACAAACTTCCTTTATAACCCTAGCTTCATCGAACCTTAAGTGTGTAGACCCTACGGGCTCGGGAGTCATGTAGACATGGCCGAGACAACTCTCCGGTCAATAACCAACAGCGGGATCTGGATACCCATGTTGGCTCCCACATGCTCCACGATGATCTCATCAGATGAACCACGATGTCAAGGACTTAATCAATCTCGTATACAATTCCCTTTGTCTAGCGGTACCATACTTGCCCGAGATTCGATCGTCGGTATCCCGATACCTTGTTCAATCTCGTTACCGGCAAGTCTCTTTACTCGTTCCGTAACACATCATCCCGTGATCAACTCCTTGATCACATTGTGCACATTATGATGATGTCCTACCGAGTGGGCCCAGAGATACCTCTCCGTTTACACGGAGTGACAAATCCCAGTCTCGATTCGTGCCAACCCAACAGACACTTTCGGAGATACCTGTAGTGTACCTTTATAGCCACCCAGTTATGTTGTGACGTTTGGCACACCCAAAGCACTCCTACGGTATCCGAGAGTTGCACAATCTCATGGTCTAAGGAAATGATACTTGACATAAGAAAAGCTTTAGCATACGAAGTATACGATCTTTGTGCTAGGCTTAGGATTGGTTCTTGTCCATCACATCATTCTCCTAATGATGTGATCCCGTTATCAACGACATCCAATGTCCATGGTTAGGAAACCGTAACCATCCATTGATCAACGAGCTAGTCAACTAGAGGCTTACTAGGGACATGGTGTTGTCTATGTATCCACACATGTATCTGAGTTTCCTATCAATACAATTCTAGCATGGATAATAAATGATTATCATGAACAAGGAAATATAATAATAACCAATTTATTATTGCCTCTAGGGCATATTTCCAACACCTTGCATACTAGGAACAGGTAAGGAGACGGCGGGTCTCCTTGCCTCAGACCCCTAGTAGGTTTAAAACTTTCGCTTTCCTCCGCATTAAACCGAATACGATATTCAACAGTAGAAACACACTCCATAATAAAATCTACCCTCACCTCACGGAATCCAAGTTTGAGCATAATCTCCTTGAGAAAAGGCCATTCAACCCGGTCATAAGCTTTATGTATATCCAATTTTATCGCACATAATCCTTCTTTGCCTGCCCTCTTTTTCTTGATGGTATGGAAGCATTCGTATGCCACCAATACGTTGCCCGTAATAAGTCTTCCAGGCAAGAACGTGCTTTGAGTTGGGCTAATAATATCTGGTAGGAACACCTTTAGGCGAGAGGCAATCATTTTTGCAATAAATTTATACACCACATTGCACAGACTAATTGGTCTAAACTGGGTTACCTTCTCCGGAGAGTTGACTTTTGGTATCATCACAATCGCAGTAGCATTCAAACCAGATGGGATAGTGCAAGTGTTAACTACTTTCAAAACCTCCTCGATCAGATCATCTCCTAACATTGGCCAAAACCTTTTATAGAAAATGGCATGGAGCCCATCAGGCCCTGGGGCTTTCAAATCCCAATGTCGAACAAGGCTTTACGAACATCATCAGCCGTATACGGAGAAAGGAGGGCATTGTTCATCTTAGTAGATACTCTCCTCTTTACCAATGATAACACATCCTGATTAGGTTGCTCGATCTCTGAGGTAAAAAGCTTTTTAAAATATTATGTGATATGATCCTTCTATTCCGTATATTGTCGACAAACCCCAGTATCATTGAGAAGTTTTTAAATATTATTTCTCTTTTTCCTAGCAGTAGCTGCATTATGGAAGAAGGAAGTATTTCGGCCTTCGTGCATCAACGAATTTTCTCTACCTCTTTGTAACTAAAAAATCTCTTCCTGATCCAACAGATTCTCAATGAGAACTACAATTTCTTTCTGCCTAGAAAGGGAATCTGTATTCATAGGGCCACGTTTCAATTTCTCAAACTCTTTTTTTAATTTATTAATTCTCCGTTTTGGTCCCTTCAAGATCTCACGGTCCCAGGAATGTAGATCGGCGTATACCGCTCGGGTCATGTCTGCGAGCGTCGGGCCAATACCAGCCAGCTTTGCCTTCTCCCACGATGCCTTGACAATTTCACTACTCCTTCCATCTATATAGGTCCCAATGCGTTTTTTAAGACTGCATTTGACTATTGACAAGATTAATAGTACATGACATGCACAATGTGAAAAGTATATCATCGAAAGCTCCTTTCACACACAAATTTAACGGTGTGCTTTGTGTAAGTTGCATGTCATATATTATTGCTCTAATATTTGGTCAAAGTTAGCCTCGAAAAACACAATAGGCCCTATATAGATGGAAGGAGGGAGTAACAATTCTTCTTTAAGCCATCTGGCTTCAAATTTTTTAATACCCCTATTCAGCGGCCTAAACATATTACCGTCAAAATAATCCATATCCAAAACTAGCGGTCGGTGGTCAAAATGTACATGGTTTTCATTAATCACTGCCGCCCGAGGAAATTTATGTGCCCATTGTACATTACATACTGCACGGTCAAGACGTTCCCTAATCTCACCTCTCCTCGATGTAAAGGGGTCGCCTATGAACCCCATATCATCCAAGCCACATTGTGCTAGACAGTCACGAAAATCCTTCATCATTCCATTCGGTCTCGTATTGCCCCCCTCTTTCTCCGAGGAATTTAAAATCTCCTAGAATCACCCATGGATGATTACATAAGATGAGGACTTTGCTAGACACACGGACAGATTTTTACAGGTTTGACGGACTGTCACATGTGGCATCATTTGACTGGGATTAAGGGGAGGAAGGGCTCCACCCACCCTGAAAATCAGGGGGCGGAAAAGTTAATTATTACTAAGGCCTCTGTAAAAGCCCGTTGTTTGCCCGTGAGTGTAGGATTATTGATAAGATAATTAGCATTAAGGCCTCCGTAAAATCCCGTTGTTTGCCCTTGAGTGTTGGATGATTTATAAGATGAGATGGGGGAATGCGCCAACCGTGTGCCAAGAAGGGAAAGGACACTAGTACGTAATGGGCATTAAAGACGTTCCACGGAAGCGGTTTTCACCCAAAACATTTCGGCCACCTCCTAATAGCCTAACCGAGGCGGATATTCCTCCTGGTGAAACACATGCATGTGGTTCAAGAAGGAAAACCGGCTCTAATAATTAGTTGAGGCTGTCCATGAATCTTGACTACCTCTAATTAGTAATTTAATTGAGTTCACCCACGGTTTTCTGATCAAGAAGATATCGGCCGGCGATTGGTTCGAAAAGACAACATGAAATATTAAGATGGGTACTTGAGCGAAAGGCATTAATATTGAAACCAATATTATTCAAACAATGACACCGGAGGAACACATAAAGTAGACCTTCCAAAACGCTCCAGAATCCCGAAGAGGAGTAGGTATGTGATACGGTAAGTAAATCATCTCAAAAAAATTCATAAAAAATATTTTTGTCCGTTTTGGAATACTAGAAAAAATAGGAAAATAAGAAACATCCGAGAGGACCCATGAGGAGGTCACAAGGCAACAGGGCACGCCGTGTTGCCTTGTGGGCCCCTCATGTGCCTTCCCGACTCCTTTTTCTTCCCGGATACTTGTTTCGCAAGATAAAAATTCATTATATATACTCTGGATGTTTTGACCATCGTATCGCAAGCTTCTCTTCTGTTCTTGTTTCATACTGTTTTTCTGACAGATCTAGATCGCCATGTCGCCCGCAAGCGCGTCCAAGGACAAGTTCTACGAGAAGGTCATCAACCCCTACCTTTCGAAGGTGATGAAACACCCTCAAACCATGGAGTTGTGTGAGGGGGCCGGTACTTCACATTCGGGACGTTCAAGGGCAAAAGAATGAGGGAAGGGAGAAGGCCAGGCTTGAGGCGGTGGGGCAGAAAACCTTCATGTGTCAATGGATGGTGGAGCGCGGACTTAGTGCCAACCACTCCATGATCGCAGAATTCATCCGTGAGCACAAGGGGGACAACAAGGATATTGGAGAGGCCATCTTCAAGCTTCATGACCGGGTTGATCATCTCCAAGCACAAATCTATGACCTACAAAATCAAAACTATGAGTATGAGTCCAGATATAAAAAGATGAGCCTAGCTGCAGATTTCGGGATTTTGGAAACTCGTTTTTCTTTCTTTGATGAAAAGCCCATGCCTTGGAAGCCAAAAAACAAGCCCACTACTTCATCACCATCATCACCGAGGAAAGAAGCTTGAGTACATGGGTATGGGCACCACCCTTGACTTGTTCCAAGCTTGGGGGAAATGCCCCGGTATTGTTGGAAATATGCCCTAGAGGCAATAATATTTGTATTATTATATTTACATATTCATAATTATAGATTTTATATTCTATGCTATAACTGCTATGATCCTGAAATACGTGATTCCGTGGAAAAACTCATATGCGCGTGTGGAATGATAAACAGTTAAATAGAAGGTTCCTAGTCTTGCCTCTGGGACAAGCTCAAGTGTTGTTGGTGATCACATTTTCTGAATCTTAGGATATCATTAAGTGTAGTGATAGTCCTAAAACAACATTGAGATTATGATGTTGGAAGAACGATCATATTGAATCAACCCAAACTAGTTTGTCGTGAATTGGATTAATATTTTTTGTATTCAATTGTAATAACATGGAGTGTTAACATGTGATCTTGCTTCTTAGACCATGAGAGTATTGTGGTCACTTCTTACCGTAAGATGGGTTTGGGGGTTGCTCAAATATCACCTATAACACGGTGATCATAACGACAACTTACAGGTTCATCAGAAAGTTCGACAAGTTGTTGGATAGCTCGAGAGTGGGATTTTCTCCTCCGGCGATGGAGAGATATTCTTAGGGCCCTCTCGGTGTGACGAAATATATCATCGTATAGCCAAACACAGGTGACTTCGTCACGAGGATGCTGAAACACAATAACGAGAAAGAAGAACAAAACCGGTAACGAGGATTTCGGTATAGTGAGCATGGTGATGACTCAGGAGGATACCGAGACATCCTGGGTTTTGTGAAGTATCGCAAAGAAAAGGGAACATCACATGATAACCAAAGGTTCACTCCAATATCATTTGTGTGCTCATAAGGATCGATATGGACGTCCACGGTTTTGCTATTGGTCATTGAATGAACGGTTTTCGTTCATGTCTATGAGTTACCGAACCTACGGGGTCACAAGTTTAAGGCAATCACGATCTGCTAAGTGTTAGTAAGACATGAGTCATGAGAATATATTTGTGAAATTATTTCTTGAATATTCAGAATAGTTCTGATAGGATCCGGAAGCGTTTGGGGGTCACCGGAAGGATTTCGTGAATATCGGGTAATGCCGGGTATTACCGATATATTATATATATATACGTGGAAAATGTTTCTAGAGATGTTAAAAGGATATAATGGTCTAGAAGTATTTAGAACATTTTATATTAAATTTAAGTATCAACAAGCCTAAAAAGGCCAAGAGGTGGAAGGAATTATGGGCCACAAGGGCCAATAAGGAAGTGGCACCCCCTTGCCATATTAGCGGCTTGCCTTGTCGGCCCATTGGAAAGGGGGTACCTAGGGGCGACGAACCGGAGCCTCAGAGTGGTGTTCCTGATAGGTCAACCTGGGCCACATCATCAAAGGACCTTCCGGGAGGGGATCCTTTGGCTCCGTCAAGACCCCTAAGGCCCGGGAAGGAGGAGAGACAAGACCTGGCCGGGGCTCCTCCATGCGGGTCCCGCTAGCACGGCGCGGGACTGTAGCGACAACAAGACGGGGCGTAGGCCCCCTTTTGACTTTGAGCAGCATGGAGATCTATCGTAGGGAGGGGTTGTCCACAGTGACCGAGATTCACCCACCCAGTGTGCACCTACAGGAAGGCGTTGTAGCTCCTCATGATAGGTGACTAGGGACCATGCCTGGTGGTTGTCCGGGCAATAACGGGTCCCCCTCTTTGCACCCTGAACAAAGGGAAGAATACAGCCGCCCGTCGAAGGGGCGTGGGAAGGGAGCTTGGCCCTATAAATAGAAGAGACCTTCGCACGCGTAAGGGACTTCCTTTCGAACCATTGTAAACATACACACGTACATCAACAAAGAGCAAGAGTAGGATGTTACACCATCACGGTGGCCTGGACTTAGGTAAACTTCGGTGTCTCCCTTTCCCTCTCCTTCATCTCCGGCGACGATGACCTGGGCGAGAAGACGTGTTCAGTCCCTAGCCGAACTCACAAAGGGTTGTCGTACACAACCCAATGTATGGTTCCTTGACACTGGCATTTGGCGCGCCATGTAGGGGGCTGAGGTGTCTCGTGCCATCGATCCACGTAGCCCTCGTCACCATTTCCCCAAGAGTCGTCGGACCGACATGGCCTCAAGAACTTCCAAGGCGTCCTTTTCCCGGGTAAACAATAGGGACGTGCGCTTCAAGGGACAACGCCAACACCAAGAGGCTTAGGAAGCCTAGAACGCTGCCCGACAAATACCTCCGCCTCGGCCTCCGCCCCCTATTCCTCCGCTCGAAGGGGACCCCGCTTCCTAGTGGGACTGGGAGTTGGGCGCAACAGACGTCGGAGTTGGTGGGGCAAGCATCAGGGCCGCCTTGGCGGACCCCCATTGGGCCCTAGTTTCGCCTTGACGAGAGGGCCGAACCCACGCACTTTCTACAACCCGCCGCCGCGCTCTTCGCGGCACGAGAGCTTCAGCGGTATCTGCCGCCAGAGACTGAGTTCGGCCCATGGTTGGCGCGGATTATGTATCTGCTTGGCATCGCTGGGCAGGTGCAGGTGCGATCACAGACCCCTTCGAGGTGGCCTGAGCGTTCGCATCGGCCGGGCCACACTCTGCTGCCTTTGCGCTCGCAGGAAGATGAGCGGCGCCTGGACCGCGAGCGCCATGATGAGGAGGTGCACTACTCTGAGGCATCCTCCCCGGACCAAGGAAGTGCCTGCCGCCCGGCGGAAGATGCCCGTGTCACCATCGAGTGCCGACGCAAGCGACAAACCCGATTCGCCCGGGAAATCGCGGAGGCAGGACGCACAGCCCGGGAAGTTTCGGGTGGTGGGACCGCGATCGTCAGTGCGGGATGCAAGGCATTTACTCCCGGGTAAACCCGGGCAAACGTCGGGCCGGGCTTGTAAAAGCCCAACCTTCATTTCTCAGGCCCGAGCCCGGCCCGAAGCCCAAAATACTCCCTATTTTCAAGTCTGAGCCCAGCCTGAAATCAAGCCCGAAGCCCGAAAGCCCGGCCTGAATGCTATTTTTTAATACGCGCACGTGCAAGCCCGGCCCAAAATACAGAAAAATTAAAGCCCGAGCCCGGCCCAAACTATCTTTCGGGCTGCAAAACAAAGCCCAAGCCTGATCTGAATGTCAAGCCCGGCCCGGCCTGGGTTTTTTCGGGCCAGGCTCGGGCCGGGTCGTAGGGTCGGGCTGCCCATGCCCAGGTTTACTCCCGGGCTACAGGAGGTGGTCTGGTCTCCACATTTCAAGCCGGACTTTCCGCCGATATACGACGGCACGACCAACCCCGTCGAGTTCTTACATCTCTACACCACAGGGCGCATGGTCAAGCTGACGTCACGGTGAATTGGTTCCCGATGGCGCACAAGGGCTCGGCGCAATCATGGCTAATGAACCTTCCCTCGAGCTCTGTTGCGTCATCGGATGAAGTGCGTGAACAATTCATCGCCAACTTCAAAGGAACCTTTGACCGGTCAGGGGCTATCGCTAACCTAAGCGTCGTCCGGTAAAAGGAGGAGGAGACGTTGCACAAGTTTGTCTAGCGTTTCGGCCAGGTTCAGAAAAGCATCCCCCGCATCAACGATGCTGAGGTGGTCGCCAACAAGGAGGGAGGCGGAGAGTTTCAAGAGCCAAGGGTTGTAGCGTGCATCCATGGGGGTGCAAACCCCGCACTCAAATCGACACTTCAAGCAGCTCATCCGGGAAGTCAGTGCGGCTCTTCTCGGGGAAGGAGCCCCTAAGCCCGTGAGATGGTCCAAAGTCGCAGTGGTGTTCGACGTTGGTGACCACCCGACCAGCGCGAAAGCCATGGGGGTCATCCCGGTCGTGGTCTCCCCCACCATTCACAACATCAAAGTCACCAAGACGCTCATTGACGAGGGACGAGGGAGCAGGCCGGGTTGAACGTCGTCTCCCCCGAGGTGTTCGACCAGATGTCATTCACTTTTTATGGTAATACTTAGGAACTAAGTTGGGTCACATAAAACTCATCCATGTATATCATAGCATAATGCAAATATATATATACACACACATAGGTATATGATGGAGCTGTTCAAAAGAAACAAAATTTGGAAGACAAGAATGAAAAATCTTGAGAACAGATATTAGTAATAATAAAAAATATAAATGAAGTCCCAGTTGAATCAATCGATTGTGTAGGAGTGGTAGACCGGCCGGCCAACCATTGTTCCTTGGTGCGTGCAACCACCACGACCGGACAGCAGCTGGATCGATCAGTACTGCGGCAGGCTGCACTCGGGGCCGGGCTTCTTGTTGTCCTTGTAGTCGACGCAGTAGTCGTATATCCTGTTGTACTTCTGCTTCTCGAGCATCTTGGTCCGCTGCTGGTCGCTGAGGCCAGCACAGTTCTGCTGCTGGCCTCCATGGCCGAAGGCCCCCTCGCAGCCGTAGACGCAGGAGTCGCTTCCGTCGCAGGGGCAGACGTCGAGGACCATGTCACGGTAGCTGGCGACGAAGGGCGCCTTGGACCAGTCGGCCTTGACGCGGCCGCCCTGCGTGCACCAGTCCTCCGCCGACCAGATGCTGGAGTAGCCGAACATGGGCCGCTTGATCGGGTACGCGATGCCCTTGTCCCGGTAGTTGCGGAACACCCGGATGGGGACGTCGTCGACGTACCAGACGATCATGCAGGGCGTCCAGGAGATGGTGTAGGTGTGGAAGTCGGTGGTGGGGTCGAACCAGGGCACGAACTGCATCTCCTTCTTGCCCACGCCGTCGGCGAACACGTTGGTGTGCAGCGTGTAGGGCTTCCCCGTCTCGTTCCCCAGGAACTCGAAGTCGATCTCGTCGTGGTCCTTCCCCACCGACGATGTCTGGATTGGCAATCAATCGTTGCACATACAGTGAGCATTGCAGTACAAACTCATTGGTAAGTATATATAGGTAATTAAGGACGATAGGATAGGATAGATACGTACGTAGTATGTGGTGACGGTGCCGGCGGAGTTCCCCGGGACGAGCTTGATGCGGGTGGAGACGCTGCCGTAGATGAACTGCTTCTTCGTCTGCAGCAAGCAGCCGGAGGTGTTGCTCTTCAGGGACATGGTGAGGCCGTGGCCGTCGTCGGAGAAGGCCGCGTTCTCGGCGTTCCACTTGATGTCGCAGTTGTCCCGGAAACTGGCGCCGGCGAGGCCAATGGTGGCCGCCGCCGCGACCGCGACCAGGAGGACCGCCCTTGAGCTGATATCCATCTTCATTTCTCCCTCCGGCTTGATGAGAATGCAGAGGGGTGACAGGGGCTTATATAACCAGCTAGCTCCTCTTGTTTCCCGTCAAAGGGGAGTTTTTGGTGCGCACGTTGTAGTACGTAGCTGTGCTGGGTTACTTAGCGTCATGTCTTGTTATTCTCTCTTCAGGTTGCCAGCTTGTTCAATTATCATACAGTATTTGATTGCTTGCCTGTATATGGAACGCGCCTTTGCCATGGTTAGTGCTCCGCACAACGGTGTTCCGTACCTCCGCTTGGCACCCGTCGGTGAAACGTCAGCCAAGGTGGGGAACCAAGGTGGTGGTGCGGCCCCTTGCCGGCAAGACGGCGTGGTGGCGCTGGTGTTGGGATCTACAGTGTGGTGCGTTGACTGCAAATTAAAATTTTCTACGCGCAGAACAACCAAGAACATGCTACGGGAGATGGATCACAGTTCGTTACCATTAGACGCGCAGTGTCGTGCAGCGGAAGAAAAGTTGGGGCAGTGCGTCCGCGTGGATCGTCTCCTCCACGTCCGATCTCCCTCGTACAGCCGGTGGTCGGTTCCCACGTATAGGTTCGCCGGAGCGGCGCAAGTGCCCCGCCTCTAACGGTATCCGCGCGTGCAGGAGGAACGTCGTGCGGCGGACTGCTAGGTCCGATCACACATGCAAACCCTAGTGACAGCGCCGAAGCGATCAGCTGCGTGAGTGTGCGGCACCTCCACTATATATA
>NC_041382.1:732267108-732302351 GCF_002162155.2 Triticum dicoccoides
TATATGCGTCCGTCGCGGGCTCAACACTTGGGCCTCGCACGGACCCTAAAGCCCATAAGTCTACTCGGCCATAATCCGAATACAGTCGGATCACATCCGACCAGTGTCCTTGGATCCGACCTCGTAGGTTCCTTCCCTTAAGCGCGCGACCCCTTAGGTTCAAGTCGGCTTGGTCGCAGTTCGGATCACCTCCGAACTGCACAGTTGGTAGCGGCCTCTAGCAAAGCATGCCGAACACCAAGCAGACTATGAAGCTGGTTAGCGAACCTGTACATCACACTTCCATTGATTTTGCCACACGATATATGTTGTCGAGCTCAAGGCAAGTCTGTCATCCTTGTGCTAGCCCGACCTCTTTCTCGTTCCAGTGATGCCGACCACAAACCGGATTATCTCATCATCCTTGTCGCATGGCCATGCTTATCCTGGTTGGATCACATGAGGGGCCCAGAGTATATCTCTCCTGATCGGAGGGGCAAATCCCATCTTACTCGACCACGTCTCGCAGCATGGTTCAGGACAAACGCGAAACCTACCTTTATAACTACCCAGTTACGGAGTAGCGTTTGGTCGGCCCAAAGCAAGTATGTCACCATCCTGAGTACATGCGCCAGCCCAGGTCTTAGGACATAGAACATATGTTGTACTAGAGACTCACAGATGACATATCGTTGCGTCTCATAGTTGGGTCTGTCGGACTCTGACCTTATCTCGACTCGGATCCGACTAAGTCGAATCCGACCAGATCCTTCCAAGTCCATATTATCCGGTTAGTATCCAATGCTCCATGGCTAGTGAGACCAAGCCATCGACCGTGTCATATGCTAGTTTAGTTGGCTGCGCGTCCACACAGCCCTTTCGACTAGGGACCTTTTAGGACAGTCATCATACAATGCATAGTCTCACAAACAAGTCACGTACTTGCTGATACACATCATTGATAATGTCCAAGGACTATCTTTATTCATAAACACATAGGAAATATCATCATACATGATTGCCTCTAGGGCATATCTCCAACAGCTGGTTGGCCGATGGCGCGCCCCCGGCCCAGACCGGGGCCCGCGGGCCCCATATGGGTCCTAGCGGGCTGGCCTCCGGCGTGGCTTCGCCGTTGTCTGTGTGGTGAGGAGGAGGAGCGGCTCAGACGGGGGGCAGCGACACCGACGGCGTGCCAGCTGCGGCGCGGAGGCGGGAGCTGTCCGGGCCTCTGAGGGCTCGGCCGGGCCTGTGGGGCCATGGGCCCGGTAGGCTCCTGCTTTGGTGTCCGGTCGGCTACCGTCGTGGACGGTGGAGGTGGGGCCCTCCAGTATGCTGACGGTGCTGCTGCCCTAGTCCCGGCTCCCCTTCTTCGTTGTGCAGACCATCTTCGCGGTGCCGTGGTGAGACAGATTGGGAAGCTTCGTGTCCGTGTTGGCGCAGGGTGGTGGTCGGCTTGGTGGCGAGTTCCGGAGTGCCTGAGGTGGAGGAGGGGATCGGGAGAAATCCCTGTTGGCTTGGCCGACACCGACACGGCGGCGCCTGAGGGTACCACCGGACCTTTCTGGAGGGCGTCGGGGCTACCCTTCCTCTCTCCTCACCGTGTACCGGGGGAAACCCCTGGCAGCAACGTCGTCATCGTCGCGTCCCTTCTTGGAGGTGTTGATTGGTACCGGCGCTTCGGAGTCTCGGAGTTTGGGGGACGATTTCCGGTGGACGCAGCGGTCGCGAGGCTTCGTCATTTTTGTTGATCCGCCGTTATCAGCATTTGTTTCCTTTCGTTTTTCTATTTCTTTTCTTTTGGGCGTGATTGTGTTACTTCCTCCCCAGCACCTATCGTTGGTTGTATCGGATGGTTGCTTTGTAATACAAAGCAGGGGAAGCCCTTTTTCTTAACAAGGTGGTGCCGCGTGGCGTGTGTTTGCTTCTTCAGCCCCAAGCTGTAACGAACCAAGGCGTTCTGAACCAAAACAAAAAAAAAAAGTCATCAATTGAATTCTGAATCCTGAACTGTATTCTGCTCCCTCTTCTCTCTGAGTCCTCTCTTCGCCTCCGGCCACGTACGGCCTTGTATCAACAACTCACGTCTCAGCGACATGGCACTACACCTGGTATCACATTTGGGTCTCATCCGCGGCGCTGGGGTGTAGAATTCCTTCTGAAAGTTACGCCCTTTGCTTTCCACCAGATCACCCTTGAACACTGTAATTTCAGACACCGGTTGCTCGACTTTGAGCGGAATCCGCGGCGATGACTGAAGTTACAAAGAACACATTATGAATCTGCCAAAAAGAAAGAACAGAGTTTCTTACGAGCATGCATGTCTCAGGAAAAGAAAAAAGAAGAGACATGGACGAAATGCTATGTTCTGCTTTCACTTCCAAATATCTGGGTGCTCCCATTCTACTATACTTTAGCAAGTTGAGGAGAGAAGGGTTTCATTAATGAAATCAGAGGGAACCCCTCTTTTGATAAAAAAAATTTGAGGAGAGAAGACTTGCAACCTGTGGTTGACAAGACATGTACCACAATGTAATGTTTCATGTTCAGGGAGAAGAGAAAAGGAACACGGATGAAATGCTCTGTTTAGACCGAATGAAAAGAGAGGTTAAACGGAGCAGCGATCCTTCCAAAAGTGGCATGGCCGGTCAAGACATTTTGCATAACATTTTTCATGAGGAACTCCGTGTCTTCCAAATCGCTATATTTTGCATTAGGAACTATGTTGAAGAAACATTTTTCAAAGGAAAGAAACATGGATGGGAGAAATGCCTTTGGAAGAGAAAACAGAGGATGCAACACAGCCCTTCCTTGCAAATCATGTACTCCAATTAACTAACGCAGCATCAAACTCCGATGAGCAAGCACACCAAGCACACCCGCAACAATTAACAGTTGGAGTAGATCATTTTGATTTGGTATATACGGTTCTTGAGCATACACAAACCGAAAACCTGGCAACTACATGTTCTACATCACAAATTCCCCTCACACGGAAACATTGTTTATTCAGCTGCATCATAACAGTGCATATGGAAATTGTAAAGTCCAAGAAGAAGAAACATAAGTATCTTGATGGATAAAATGGACGCAGTCCAGTATTACGCGTTCTGAGCTCCATGAGATTTCCAGAGCTTGGTCCATTCCTCCATGGCATCGGCAGCTTTGGCGAAGATTGCATTCTTTGGCGCCAGCTTCTGCCTCACAACGCCAGCTAGCTCCTTAATGCAGTCATCGACAGTAACTGCGGTCCTCGAGAGCTTGAGCGACTCGAAGAAGGGAAGGACATCGTCCATCACTTTCACCCCTTCCCACTCTTTGAGGCTCTCCAAGGCCTTGCCTGCCTCTGCATCACTTCTCATCACGTAAGGCAGTCCAGTCTTCACGCCGTAGCCCAAGCTGTCGCAGACCACCTTAGCACACAGGCCATTCCATATGTCTTCAAGGGTGTCCCATCTGTGCTTCCCTTCCTTGCGGATCCGCAGGCCAGGGAACATCACAGGCCCCAGAACCTCACGGTTGAATGCAACATTTATCCCGCTGACAGGGAACATCGCACCGAGCGGAACTGTCATCACAGCATCCACATAGTTCGTGTTGCGCTGGTTCCGCTTCACCACATGCGTCATTGGGTCGTAGTCCGCATTGTGCAGCCAGAGCCCACATGAGAGCATGCATTCAACCCCCTCACGCAAGCTGAATGGGTATCCACGGACAAAGTCAGCACCCTTGCGGTATGGGTCATACAGTGTGTTGAAGAAGAAAGGAGTAGCTGGTGTCTTCAAATTGATCATGTGCTGTGTAACAGCATCAACAGTCATCCCGGCAGGGTCCTTTGCTGGGAGGCAGTTGTCATCAATCGAGATGACATACTTCTTGCGTGAAACAAGGTATCCAAAGTAACGGCATGAGTGGCCAGAGAAGTTGATGGATGTGGCACCAAGCAGTCCATCAATGTCAGACTTTGTGTAAACCTTCACATTAAAACCTGAAGGGATCTGAAGATCTGCTGTCAACTCTGGGTCTTTGACAACAATGATGTCAAACCGGGAGAAAAATGGCTGCCACGCCTGAAAGAAAGAGGTCAGGTTGGGCTGGAGTGCTGCAATCACAATGTCAACCTCGCTATCATGAACTTCCAAAGACATCTTCACAGCTAATCAGCCTGATCTAAGCAGCAGCAGTACTAGAACTTCTCAGAGCACCCTACAAACAAACAAACAAGAGGATATTAAGTCAAATAAGCCAGCATCCTTATGACATAACATTAACATTCGAACCGGCAGAGGATAAACAGATAAGTGGCATACTCGTGGGAAGGACCGGTAGAAGTGGCTGCTTAATGTTGAGGAGCTGAACAAGCAAGATGATCTCCTCGCAGTCGGTTGCCAGAAACAATTTGAGGACTCTCTCTGTCAGCTTACCAGCACTAAGGGTTCTCTGCCATCAAACAACCGTCACTCGTCAGTCACGAGAGATCTAATAACAACACAAAAAGTAAGACTACCAAGAGTGCAGGTGATGGCTGTTTCAGTTGATGCTCAAACTGAACCTGCCAGCCAGAACTTGCACCCTCAAGACAGACTTTAGATGAGATAAATAAGGCAATCATCTGACATCCCTAATAGCCAGGTACGAAATCAAGTTCAGCACTACCCTGATATGCTGGCCAGAACACTTGTACAGTCAAAACCAGATTCTAATCTAAATAGGGCAAATGAGACATCATTCCACTGTCCCCTTAGGACAGCAAACATGGATGTCGATCAGAACGACTGTGAGTGTGACGATGGCTAGCCGTGGTGCACTTTAACAGGCCACGCATACATAGCGACGGCACTCTTGTTTCATCACGGCCGGCAATACAATACCCGACTCTGCATCGACCAACGAAGCAAATCGGCTGTAAGAAGACATGTCTGTCAGACCAATCACGCAATCTACTCCACCCATGTTCAGGTCTAGAGGACACATTCTAGTACTACCTGCTAGTCTCCAGCAGACGAGACGATTAAACAGCGCCGCGTGCGGAATCACAGAACAGCGACCCGAATCGACCGCTCAGTTGGACTAAGATCCCCCAATCCAACACGGGGTCAGACTAGAACTGGCCGGAAGAAACTAATTAATCACGCACACAGTGACGAGTGATCGGCGGTGAGCGATTAACGGAAAGATTAGGGATCCGCGGGGGAGGGGGAGGGGGCACGTACGCGGAAGAGGTCGACGAGGATGTGGTCGGGGAGGCGGGAGAGGTCGGGGAGGGTGGCGATGCGGAGGAGCGCGGCGTCGAGGGTGAGGGCGAGCAGGGTCGGGGCGGGGCGCATCGGCTCCAGATCTGGATCTCGCGCTCGTTATATACCACGCCCACGCTAGCGCTACTACCAGACTTCCCTGCGAAGCGAAGCAAAGGCGCAGGCCACGTTGCGGGCCTCGATCCTCGCTCTCTCGCGCGTGCTGTTGCGTCGCGTCTGCCGGCAGGGTCAGACGAGGGAGGAACGGAAGCCCGCGCCACCGACGAATTCGGTCGGTGACGGCTTTGCGTGCGCGGTGAGGCTGCCGGCTGGCCCTCGATGACGGCTTTGCGAAGGGGTAATAAAGGGGATATGCTCCGCTATGCTGACTAAAACAGGGACAAGAGATGCTACAAAATATCGTGTCCGTCTAGGCCGAGACATCGCGGCCTCTGTGTTGTTGCCACCATCTGGAAACTTGTATTTTCTGATCACTACTATGCCACCTGCGATAACAATGTTGCATTTTTTAAGGAAAAAATAATGTTGCCTTCTTTTTTATCAGAAGAAGAAGAAGAAGAAGAAGCGTGTGGCCGCTGTGTTCGGTCTCTTTTGGAGCCAAAAGATGTTTATTTCATATAATAGGTTTGGACGCTGATAAGTGTCACACGTGTGGGCGTTAGGGGTCTGCCCACACATTTTGTGTGGTGTATAAGAGAAACAGCACATACATCTACGTGTGGGCAAAACAAGTAATGGCCACACACCTTTTTTTCCTCTCCTGATCCCTCTCACACGCATGTGTGTGGATGAAATAGATAACGCCCACACGCCCCGAACGTCATGCCTCGTACCTCGTGGTCCCACACGCCCGCGTGACAGTCACCGCGCGTCCCGCAGTTGCCATGGTCCAGACCCTCGTCCATGTTCGTTTAACTGTAGTTGTCATGTCGCTGAACTTCGGTTGCCATGTCGAACAACTACAGTTGCCATGGTTGCTCAACTGCAGTTGCCATGTATGGTCTGGTCTACTGCAGTTGCCATGATTTCAATACTTAAGAGTTGCCACCCACTAACACTAGGCAGTTGTCGTGTAGTAGCACTAAAAAAAGGCATGGCAAAAAAACATGTTCGGGTAAAAGAGAGAGTTGTTGTGTGCTCACAAGCACACTAGGGTAGTTGCCATGTAAAGAAAAAGAGTTAACAACTGCTTACGTGCACGCTAGGGCAGTTGCCATGTACCATGCAGAAACACATGGCAACTCGGGTAAAAAAGAGTTGTCATCTGCTTACAAGCAAAGCTAGGGCAGTTGCCATGTACCCTGCAGAAACACATGGCAACTGCCAGTTTTGGGTGTGGGCGAGAAGACAGGCGTGTGGGCAAAGTGATAAACGCCCACACACCAACCTTCTCTGCGTGCGTGAAAACTGATGTGTGAACGAATTACTAAACGCTCATACACCAGTCCCCCTGTGGTGAAAAAGGACGTGTGGGCGACCGAATGAATGCCCACACACCAATTTAGTCCTACGTGGCACACAAAGACTGCTAGAACACGCCAAGATTCGTGCAGAATTGGTTGAACGAGGATCCATGCGTGTGGGCGAGTTGCCAGACGCCCACACGTGTGGGCGTTAGTGTTTTCGTTATTTTTCTTGTATATCACCGACCATTTTATTTGTAGGATTGAAGAATAGGATTTCTCATGGCGTTGAGTCCAAACCTCGTGATGTGCACCTAATATTGCATCAAAGTTCATGGTGTTCTCCTAAAATGCGACCAAACTAACTTACATTATTTATGCTTGTAGGATTAACATAGCATGGCATCTCGGTCATATGTTCTCCTAATCCTTTGCAAATCAGAGAAGCTCCTCTCTTTCTTCTTCGGGCTTGTTTAAATAAGAATTTTTAATAGGTCTTTTGAGGATTGACTCAACCGGCGGGGAAGATTACGAGCGAGTTGACTCCGCCAGCGAAAGGGTGACGAGATCGAGAGGGGTCGGGAAGGGAGGAAAAGAAATGTGGACAAAACCCACCTTCCAGCCTCTAAATGGGAGGGGGGAGGGGCAAACATCAAACCAAGGCCAAAACCCAAAAAACAAGTTTTTTTCTATTGTACAAACAATCTCGGTTTTACTTCCAATAACCAGACTAAATTCAACCAATTTGGTTTTTATCTTGGTTAACAGAATAAAATCAAACTATACCTATCAGTCTATAGACATTACTCAAAGTTAGCGTCCAACTCTCTCGGTCTCTCGCGGGATGGATGACACTTCTAATTTTTCCCGTACCCAGCCACCCACTTTGTTGGGGATATGACTATTAGGTATGACCCGCCCAGAAAGGGCCGGGTCATCCCTATGGCGATTCATCTATGTGAAGGCCAAGAGCATATTAACAATGGCGGTTCATAGGTAGGCTTAGTAGAAAGCCCAAACGCGAAGGCGGCTTAAAGGCACATGGTATAAACCGCCATGTATGTAAACTTGTATTGTAAGGTATGTAAGAAAGGTCACCGAGCCGGATACGTTATATGAGCTGGACGGGACTCTGTAGGCCATAGGGCGTCAACCCGTGTATATAAGGGGACGACCCAGCGATGGCTTAGCACAAGAAACAACAAATCGAGAGCCAGGTTAAGCGTATTCGCTCCTTGCTCATCGAAACCCTAGCAATACCACCTCAAACTGGATTAGACTTTTACCTTCACCGTAAGGGGCCGAACCAGTATAAACTCCTCGTGTCCTTTGTCCTGATTAACCCCTTTAAGCTAACCTCATTGCGATGGCTCCACGACTAAGTCCTCACACTAGGACATCTGCTGTGACAATTCCATGACAGTTGGCGCCCACCGTGGGGCTATCGCACGATGGTTTCAAGTTTTTAGAGGGCAACCTCGAAGGGATCAAGGGATACGCCGTGGGCCGGGTGACCAAGAGTCGCTGCGGCAAGCTCTACATCAACAACGCAGGCTGGGGCCCCGAGGCCGGCTCAATTGAGTACGGGTACCGGATCCCCTTCGGCAGAATTCACGTCTTCATTAGCAAGATCGGCGAACTGGGCCCTGAGCCGGACATCTGCACCGACATCATCGAGACGGCTCAGTGCGCGAGACCCGCCCGGGTTCGGCCTGCCATGAATCTGAAGGAAATATGCCCTAGAGGCAATAATAAAGTTATTATTTATTTCCTTATATCATGATAAATGTTTATTATTCATGCTAGAATTGTATTAACCGGAAACATAATACATGTGAGAATACATAGACAAACAGAGTGTCACTAGTATGCCTCTACTTGACTAGCTCGTTAATCAAAGATGGTTATGTTTCCTAACCATGAACAATGAGTTGTTATTTGATTAACGAGGTCACATCATTAGTAGAATGATCTGATTGACATGACCCATTCCATTAGCTTAGCACCTGATCGTTTAGTATGTTGCTATTGCTTTCTTCATGACTTATACATGTTCCTATGACTATGAGATTATGCAACTCCCGTTTGCCGGAGGAACACTTTGGGTATTACCAAACGTCACAACGTAAATGGGTGATTATAAAGGAGTACTACAGGTGTCTCCAATGGTCGATGTTGGGTTGGCGTATTTCGAGATTAGGATTTGTCACTCCGATTGTCGGAGAGGTATCTCTGGGCCCTCTCGGTAATACACATCACATAAGCCTTGCAAGCATTACAACTAATATGTTAGTTGTGAGATGATGTATTACGGAACGAGTAAAGAGACTTGCCGGTAACAAGATTGAACTAGGTATTGGATACCGACGATCGAATCTCGGGCAAGTAACATACCGATGACAAAGGGAACAACGTATGTTGTTATGCGGTCTGACCGATAAAGATCTTCGTAGAATATGTAGGAACCAATATGGGCATCCAGGTCCCGCTATTGGTTATTGACCAGAGACATGTCTCGGTCATGTCTACATTGTTCTCGAACCCGTAGGGTCCGCACGCTTAAGGTTACGATGACAGTTATATTATGAGTTTATGCATTTTGATGTACCGAAGGTTGTTCGGAGTCCCGGATATGATCACGGACATGACGAGGAGTCTCGAAATGGTCGAGACGTAAAGATTGATATATTGGAAGCCTATGTTTGGACATCGGAAGTGTTCCGGGTGAAATCGGGATTTTACCGGGTTACCGGGAGGTTACCGGAACCCCCCGGGAACCATATGGGCCTTCATGGGCCTTAGTGGAAAGGTGAAAGGGCTGCCCACCAGGGCTGCGCGCCTCCCCACTTCCCCTAGTCCTATTAGGACTAGGAGAGGTGGCCGGCCACCCTTCTCCCTCTTTCCCCCTTGGGAATCCTAGTTGGAATAGGATTGGGGGGGGGAGTCCTACTCCCGGTAGGAGTAGGACTCCTCCTGCGCCTCTCCCTCTTGGCCGGCGCACCCTCCCCCCTTGGCTCCTTTATATACGGAGGCAGGGGCACCTCTAAACACACAAGTTGACACAAGTTGATCCACGTGATCGATTCCTTAGCCGTGTGCGGTGCCCCCTGCCACCATATTCCTCGATAATACTGTAGCGGAGTTTAGGCGAAGCCCTGCTGCTGTAGTTCATCAAGATCGTCACCACGCCGTCGTGCTGACGAAACTCTTCCCCGACACTTTGCTGGATCGGAGTCCGGGGATCGTCATCGAGCTGAACGTGTGCTCGAACTCGGAGGTGCCGTAGTTTCGGTGCTTGATCGGTTGGATCGTGAAGACGTACGACTACATCCTCTACGTCGTGTCATTGCTTCCGCAGTCGGTCTGCGTTGGGTACGTAGACAACACTCTCCTCTCGTTGCTATGCATCACATGATCCTGTGTGCGCGTAGGAATTTTTTTGAAATTACTACGAAACCCAACAGTGGCATCCGAGCCTAGGTTAATGATGTTGATGTTATATGCACGAGTAGAACACAAGTGAGTTGTGGACGATACAAGTCATACTGCCTACCAGCATGTCATATTTTGGTTCAGCGGTATTGTTGGACGAGACGACCCGGACCAACCTTACGCGTACGCTTACGCGAGACCGGTTCCCTCGACGTGCTTTGCACAGAGATGGCTTGCGGGCGACTGCCTCTCCAACTTTAGTTGAATCAAGTATGGCTACGCCCGGTCCTTGCGAAGGTTAAAACGGAGTCTATTTGACAAACTATCGTTGTGGTTTTGATGCGTAGGTGAGATTGGTTCTTACTTAAGCCCGTAGCAGCCACATAAAACATGCAACAACAAAGTAGAGGACGTCTAACTTGTTTTTGCAGGGCATGTTGTGATGTGATATGGTCAAGGCATGATGCTGAATTTTATTGTATGAGATGATCATGTTTTGTAACCGAGTTATCGGCAACTGGCAGGAGCCATATGGTTGTCGCTTTATTGTATGCAATGCAATCGCGATGTAATGCTTTACTTTATTACTAAACGGTAGTGATAGTCGTGGAAGCATAAGATTAGCGAAACGACAACGATACTACGATGGAGATCAAGGTGTCGCGCCGGTGACGATGGTGATCATGACGGTGCTTCGGAGATGGAGATCACAAGCACAAGATGATGATGGCCATATCATATCACTTATATTGATTGCATGTGATGTTTATCTTTTTATGCATCTTATCTTGCTTTGATTGACGGTAGCATTATAAGATGATCTCTCACTAAATTATCAAGAAGTGTTCTCCCTGAGTATGCACCGTTGAAAAAGTTCTTCGTGCTGAGACACCACGTGATGATCGGGTGTGATAGGCTCTACGTTCAAATACAACGGGTGCAAAACAGTTGCGCACGCAGAATACTCAGGTTAAACTTGACGAGCCTAGCATATGCAGATATGGCCTCGGAACACGGAGACCGAAAGGTCGAGCGTGAATCATATAGTAGATATGATCAACATAATGATGTTCACCGATGAAACTACTCCATCTCACGTGATGATCGGTTATGGTTTAGTTGATTTGGATCACGTGATCACTTAGAGGATTAGAGGGATGTCTATCTAAGTGGGAGTTCTTAAGTAATATGATTAAATTGAACTTAAATTTATCATGAACTTAGTCCTGGTAGTATTTTGCAAATCATGTTGTAGATCAATAGCTCGCGTTGTTGCTTCCCTGTGTTTATTTTGATATGTTCCTAGAGAAAATTGTGTTGAAAAATGATAGTAGCAATGTTGCGGATTTGATCCGTGATCTGAGGTTAAATCCTCATTGCTACACAGAAGAATTATGTCCTTAATGCACCGCTAGGTGACAGACCTATTGCAGGAGCAGATGCAGAAGTTATGAACGTCTGGATAGCTTAATATGATGACTACTTGATAGTTTAGTGCACCATGCTTAAACGGCTTAGAATCGGGACTTCAAAGACGTTTTGAACGTCATGGACCATATGAGATGTTCCAGGAATTGAAGTTAATATTTCAAGCAAATACCCGAGTTGAGAGATATGAAGTCTCCAACAAGTTCTATAGCTAAAAGATGGAGGAGAATCGCTGAACTAGTGAGCATGTGCTCAGATTGTCTGGGTACTTCAATCGCTTGAATCAAGTGGGAGTTAATCTTCCAGATAAGATAGTGATTGACAGAATTCTCTAGTCACCATCACCAAGTTAGTAGAACTTCGTGATGAACTATAGTATGCAAGGGATGACGAAAATGATTCCCGAGCTCTTCGTGATGTTGAAATTAACGAAGGTAGAAATCAAGAAAGAGCATCAAGTGTTGATGGTTGACAAGATCACTAGTTTCAAGAAAAGGGCAAAGGGAAAGGAAGGGAACTTCAAGTGGAAAGACAAGCAAGTTGTCACTCCCACGAAGAAGCCCAAAGCTGAACCAAAGCCTGAAACTGAGTGCTTACACTGCAAAGGAAATGGTCACTGGAAGCGGAACTACCCTAAATATTTGGTGGATAAGAAGGATGGCAAAGTGAAAAAAGGGTATATTTGATATACAGGTGTTTGATGTGTGCTTTACTAGTGTTTATAGCAACCCCTCGGTATTTGGTACTGGTTCAGTTGCTAAGAGTAGTAACTCGAAACGGGAGTTGCAGAATAAACAGAAACTAGTTAAGGGTGAAGTGATGATGTATGTTGAAAGTAGTTTCAAGATTGATATGATCATCATCGCACACTCCCTATTCTTTCGGGATTAGTGTTGAACCTAAATAAATGTTATTTGGTGTTTGCGTTGAGCATGAATATGATTTGATCATGTTTATTGCAATACGGTTATTCATTTAAGTAAGAGAATAAACTGTTGTTCTATTTACATGAATAAAACCTTATATGGTTACACACCCAATGAAAATGGTTCATTGGATCTCGATCGTAGTGATACACATATTCATAATATTGATGCCAAAAGATGCAAAGTTAATGATAGTGCAACTTATTTGTGGCACTGCCATTTGGGTCATATCGGTGTAAAGCGCATGAAGAAACTCCATAAAGATGGATTTTCGGAATCACTTGGTTATGAATCATTTGATGCTTGCGAACCGTGCCTTTTGGGCAAGATGACTAAAACTCCGTTCTTCGGAACAATGGAACGAGTTACTGACTTGTTGGAAATAATACATACCGATGTATGCGATCCAATGAGTGCTGATGCTCGTGGCAAGCATCGTTGTTTTCTGACCTTCACAAGATGATTTGAGCAGATATGGGTATATCTACTTGATGAAACATAAGTCTGAAATAGTTGAAAGGTTCAAAGAATTTCAGAGTGAAGTGGAAAAATCATCGTAACAAGAAAATAAAGTTTCTGCGATCTGATCACGGAGACAAATATTTGAGTTACAAGTTTGGTCTTCAATTAAAACAATGTGGAATAGTTTCACAGCTCACGCCACCTGGAACACCACATCGTTATGGTGTGTCCGAACGTCGTAACCGCACTTTATTTGATATGGTGCGATCTATGATATCTCTTTACCACTATCGTTTTGGTTATGCATTAGAGACAGCTGCATTCACGTTTTAAAATATGGCACCATCTAAATCCGTTGAGATGACACTGTATGAACTATGGTTTAGCAGTAAACCTAAGCTGTTGTTTCTTAAAGTTTGGGGCTGCGATGCTTATGTGAAAAAGTTTCATCCTGATAAGCTCAAACCCAAATCGGAGAAGTGCATCTTCATAGAATACCCAAAGGAAATTGTTGGGTACACCTTCTATCACAGATCCGAAGGCAAAACATTCGTTGCTAATAATGGATCCTTTCTAGAGAAGGAGTTTCTCTCGAAAGAAGTGAGTGGGAGGAAAGTAGAACTTGACGAGGTAACTGTACCTGCTCCCTTACTGGAAAGTAGTTCATCACAGAAAACTGTTTCAGTGACACCTACACCAGTTAGTGAGGAAGCCAATGATAATGATCATGAAACTTCAGATCAAGATACTACTGAACTTCGTAGATCAACCAGAGTAAGATCCGCACCAGAGTGGTACGGTAATCCTGTTCTGGAGGTCATGCTACTAGATCATGATGAACCTACGAACTATGAAGAAGCGATGGTGAGCCCAGATTCCGCAAAGTGGCTAGAAGCCATGAAATCTGAGATGGGATCCATGTATGAGAACAAAGTATGGACTTTGGTTGACTTGCCCGATGATCGGCAAGCGATTGAGAATAAATGGATCTTTAAGAAGAAGACTGACTCTGATGGTAATGTTACTGTCTACAAAGCTCGACTTGTCGCAAAAGGTTTTCGGCAAGTTCAAGGAATTGACTACGATGAGACCTTCTCACCCGTAGCGATGCTTAAGTCCGTCCGAATCATGTTAGCAATTGCCGCATTTTATGATTATGAAATTTGGCAAATGGATGTCAAAACTGCATTCCTGAATGGATTCCTGGAAGAAGAGTTGTATATGATGCAACCAGAAGGTTTTGTCGATCCAAAGGGAGCTAACAAAGTGTGCAAGCTCCAGCGATCCATTTATGGACTAGTGCAAGCCTCTCGGAGTTGGAATAAACGTTTTGATAGTGTGATCAAAGCATTTGGTTTTATACAGACTTTTGGAGAAGCCTATATTTACAAGAAAGTGAGTGGGAGCTCTGTAGCATTTCTGATATTATATGTGGATGACATATTACTGATTGGAAATGATATAGAATTTCTGGATAGCATAAAGGGATACTTGAATAAAAGTTTTTCAAAGAAAGACCTTGGTGAAAGCTGCTTACATATTGAGCATCAAGATCTATTGAGATAGATCAAGACGCTTGATAAGATTTTCAATGAGTACATACCTTGGCAAGATTTTGAAATAGTTCAAAATGGAACAGTCAAAGAAAGAGTTCTTGCCTGTGTTGCAAAAGTATGAAATTGAGTAAGACTCAAATCCCGACCACAGCAGAAAATAGAAAGAGAATGAAAAGTCATTCCCTATGCCTCAGTCATAGGTTCTATAAAGTATGCTATGCTATGTACCAGACCTATTGTATACCTTGCTCTGTATTTGGCAAGGGAGTACAATAGTGATCTAGGAGTAGATCACTGGACATTGGTCAAGAATATCCTTAGTAAGGACTAAGGAGATGTTTCTCGATTATGGAGGTGATAAAAGAGTTTGTTGTAAAAGTTACATCAGTGCAAACTTTTACACTGATCCAGATGACTCTAAGTCTCAATCTGGATACATATTGAAAATGGGAGCAATTAGCTAGAGTAGCTCCGCACAGAGCATTGTAGACATAGGATATTTGCAAAATACATACGGCTCTGAATATGACAGATCCGTTGACTAAGCTTCTCTCACGAGCAAAACATGATCACACCTTAGTACTCTTTGGGTGTTAATCACATAGCGATGTGAACTAGATTACTGAATCTAGTAAACCCTTTGGGTGTTGGTCACATGGTGATGTGAACTATTGCTGTTAAAATCACATGGCGATGTGAACTAGATTATTGACTCTAGTGCAAGTGGGAGACTGAAGGAAATATGCCCTAGAGGCAATAATAAAGTTATTATTTATTTCCTTATATCATGATAAATGTTTATTATTCATGCTAGAATTGTATTAACCGGAAACATAATACATGTGAGAATACATAGACAAACAGAGTGTCACTAGTATGCCTCTACTTGACTAGCTCGTTAATCAAAGATGGTTATGTTTCCTAACCATGAACAATGAGTTGTTATTTGATTAACGAGGTCACATCATTAGTAGAATGATCTGATTGACATGACCCATTCCATTAGCTTAGCACCTGATCATTTAGTATGTTGCTATTGCTTTCTTCATGACTTATACATGTTCCTATGACTATGAGATTATGCAACTCCCGTTTGCCGGAGGAACACTTTGGGTATTACCAAACGTCACAACGTAAATGGGTGATTATAAAGGAGTACTACAGGTGTCTCCAATGGTCGATGTTGGGTTGGCGTATTTCGAGATTAGGATTTGTCACTCCGATTGTCGGAGAGGTATCTCTGGGCCCTCTCGGTAATACACATCACATAAGCCTTGCAAGCATTACAACTAATATGTTAGTTGTGAGATGATGTATTACGGAACGAGTAAAGAGACTTGCCGGTAACGAGATTGAACTAGGTATTGGATACCGACGATCGAATCTCGGGCAAGTAACATACCGATGACAAAGGGAACAACGTATGTTGTTATGCGGTCTGACCGATAAAGATCTTCGTAGAATATGTAGGAACCAATATGGGCATCCAGGTCCCGCTATTGGTTATTGATCAGAGACATGTCTCGGTCATGTCTACATTGTTCTCGAACCCGTAGGGTCCGCACGCTTAAGGTTACGATGACAGTTATATTATGAGTTTATGCATTTTGATGTACCGAAGGTTGTTCGGAGTCCCGGATATGATCACGGACATGACGAGGAGTCTCGAAATGGTCGAGACGTAAAGATTGATATATTGGAAGCCTATGTTTGGACATCGGAAGTGTTCCGGGTGAAATCGGGATTTTACCGGGTTACCGGGAGGTTACCGGAACCCCCCGGGAACCATATGGGCCTTCATGGGCCTTAGTGGAAAGGTGAAAGGGCTGCCCACCAGGGCTGCGCGCCTCCCCCCTTCCCCTAGTCCTATTAGGACTAGGAGAGGTGGCCGGCCACCCTTCTCCCTCTTTCCCCCTTGGGAATCCTAGTTGGAATAGGATTAGGGGGGGAGTCCTACTCCCGGTAGGAGTAGGACTCCTCCTGCGCCTCTCCCTCTTGGCCGGCGCACCCTCCCCCCTTGGCTCCTTTATATACGGAGGCAGGGGCACCTCTAAACACACAAGTTGACACAAGTTGATCCACGTGATCGATTCCTTAGCCGTGTGCGGTGCCCCCTGCCACCATATTCCTCGATAATACTGTAGCGGAGTTTAGGCGAAGCCCTGCTGCTGTAGTTCATCAAGATCGTCACCACGCCGTCGTGCTGACGAAACTCTTCCCCGACACTTTGCTGGATCGGATTCCAGGGATCGTCATCGAGCTGAACGTGTGCTCGAACTCGGAGGTGCCGTAGTTTCGGTGCTTGATCGGTTGGATCGTGAAGACGTACGACTACATCCTCTACGTCGTGTCATTGCTTCCGCAGTCGGTCTGCGTTGGGTACGTAGACAACACTCTCCTCTCGTTGCTATGCATCACATGATCCTGTGTGCGCGTAGGAAAATTTTTGAAATTACTACGAAACCCAACAGAATCATGCCTTCGTGGGATTTATCCATGGAGCGGAACCTAAGGATAGATCGGCATCTGGTGGTGAGACCGTCGTTTACTCTGATGGCGAGTCATCCACTGGTGAGACTGAGTCATTGTATCAACTGCAAGACAACCGGCTTGGGGGCTGTTCCGATGGAGACAGTATTCCAGACCCCTGCGAGCCGCCGAACCGGGTTACAATCTTCATGGCCGGTACACAGCCCGTACAACACTCGCCGACTGCAGCAGAGCTGGTTTCTGGGTCAGCAGCGGTAACGGCTGCCGGGGCAGGAGACCCTGAGCGCCCGCCGGCTCAAGTTTTAACTGACTTATTGGATAAACTGACAGCACTGTTAGCAGCGGTGGTTAACCCGGCGGATCAGGATCAACATAATGCGGCGATCGCAAAATTACGTGATGAGATAGCACAGGCCAAGGAGGAGCTAAGCACAGAGAACACCAGGATGGACGAGGAACGGGCTGCTTTGGATGCTCAGGCGCAACGGATTCAGTCGCAGCCTTACCAGCTCATACTAGATCAGAACGCTTCAAACGAAGTCATGAGAAGGAGGCATTAGACTCGTCCGCCGTTGGTTTATGAGGCAAGAAATTGTTGGGGAACATAGCAGAATTTAAGATTTTCTACGCATCACCAAGATCAATCTATGGAGTTATCTAGCAACGAGGGAAAGGGGAGTGCATCTACATACCCTTGTAGATCGCGAGCAGAGGCATTCAAGAGAACGGGGTTGATGGAGTCGTACTCGTCGTGATCCAAATCACCGATGACCTAGAGCCGAACGGACGGCACCTCCGCATTCAACACACGCACGATTGGGAAGACGTCTCCTCCAACTTGATCCAGCAAGGGGAAAGGAGAGGTTGATGGAGATCCAGCAGCACGACGGTGTGGTGGTGGAAGCAACGGTGATCTCGGCAGGGCTTCGCCAAGCTCAGGGAGAGGGAGAAGTGTCACGGGAGGGAGAGGGAGGCGCCAGGGGCTAGGGTGCGGCTGCCCTCCCTCCCCACCCACTATATATAGGACCCCTAGGGGGCGCCGGCCCTAGGAGATGCAATCTCCAAGGGGGGCGGTGGCCAAGGGGGTGGAGTGCCCCCCAAGCCAAGTGGGGCGCCCCCACCCCTAGGGTTTCCAACCCTAGGCGCAGGGGGAGGCCCATGGGGGGCGCACCAGCCCACTAGGGGCTGGTTCGCCTCCCACTTTAGCCCATGGGGCCCTCCGGGATAGGTGGCCCCACCCGGTGGACCCCCTGGACCCTTCCGGTGGTCCTGGTACAATACCGATTACCCCCGAAACTTTCCCGATGGCCAAAACTTGACTTCCTATATATAAATCTTCACCTCCGGACCATTCCGGAACTCCTCGTGACGTCCGGGATCTCATCCGGGACTCCGAACAACTTTTGGGTTACCGTATACTAATATCTCAACAACTCTAGCGTCACCGAACCTTAAGTGTGTAGACCCTACGGGTTCGGGAGACACGCAGACATGACTGAGACGACTCTCCGGTCAATAACCAACAGCGGGATCTGGATACCCATGTTGGCTCCCACATTCTCCTCGATGATCTCATCGGATGAACCATGATGTCGAGGATTCAATCAATCCCGTATACAATTCCCTTTGTCAATCAGTACGTTACTTGCCCGAGACTCGATCGTCGGTATCCCAATACCTCGTTCAATCTCGTTGTCGGCAAGTCACTTTACTCGTACCATAATACATGATCCCGTGATCAACCACTTGGTCACATTGAGCTCATTATGATGATGCATTACCGAGTGGGCCCAGAGATACCTCTCCGTCATACGGAGTGACAAATCCCAGTCTCGATTCGTGCCAACCCAACAGACACTTTCAGAGATACCCGTAGTGTACCTTTATAGTCACCCAGTTACGTTGTGACGTTTGGCATACCCAAAGCACTCCTACGGTATCCGAGAGTTGCACAATCTCATGGTCTAAGGAAATGATACTTGACATTCGGAAAAGCTATAGCAAATGAACTACACGATCTTTGAGCTACGCTTAGGATTGGGTCTTGTCCATCACATCATTCTCCTAATGATGTGACCCCGTTATCAATGACATCCAATGTCCATAGTCAGGAAACCATGACTATCTTTTGATCAACGAGCTAGTCAACTAGAGGCTCACTAGGGACGTGCTGTGGTCTATGTATTCACACATGTATTACGATTTCCGGATAACACAATTATACCATGAACAATAGACAATTATCATGAACAAGGAAATATAATAATAACCATTTTATTATTGCCTCTAGGGCATATTTCCAACAGAAATCTCTTTAACACGCCAGGGGCAGGAACCAGTAACCCGACAGTGGTAAACCGGGTCGAAGCACCTGGGACGGGTATGCCGGTCCAGCCACGCACGACGGACCCATCTTGTCAGAACAATAACCCGCCACAGCATGTGCCGACGCCACCAGGTCATTATTCTAACCCTTTGGATAACATGATCGTTGTGGCGTCATGATTGGCGGCTCTCCCAGTTGATGGTGAGTCACTGACGGTGGTTGAAACATGGAGGGTTGGAGAGCTTCTTCAGACAGCACTTACTCAGCAGCAGGCTTATTCTTACAGTCGTGACAGGATTCACTCCACCCCTCGCCCGAGCCGGAGTTACAGCAAACATATTGATGAGCCAGCTGTGTCAAGCAGTGGACGGAACCATAACCCGCCTCGTGGACATAACCTAGCGGGCGGAGGTGTTGATGCTCAGAACATAGTGGATCAAGGAAGAGCACGTCGAGAGGCCGAGCTGGCGGCACAGTATGCGGCCCGTCAACCTACTCCGGTTCGTCCAACCACTTCTGTGGAGCCAGGTGTGACCTTTAGAAATTTGGGCGTGCCATGCTTAGTACCGGATCTACGTAATGAGCATCTGCCCAAGGATTTCAAGGGTCCTCGCAAGGTGCCTAACTATACAGCGGATTTAAGTCCTAAGGCATGGATTGAGAGTTATGAGATGGCCATGGAATTGCTAGATGTTAGCGAGGCTGCATGTGCTAAATATTTCCCCCTGATGTTGGAAGGAACGACTAGCACTTGGTTAAAGGGGCTCCCTGCCAATTCCATCGGGTCATAGGCTGAGTTAAAGGCCCGATTCATTCAGAACTTCAATGATACATGTAAGCAGCCCATGCCAATTGTGGATTTAGCCTCCTGTGTCCAAGAAGAAGGTGAGTCAACAACCCATTGGGTGCGCCGGGTCTCAACAATCCTGCACTCGCGCCGGGTCTCAACAATCCTGCACTCGTCGGATCGCATCAATGCCGACTCAGCGGTGTTGATGTTGGAGAACAATCCTGCACTCATCAAATGATAGACTCCCCAACACTCAACTCTCTCTCATAGGATATGATTTGGTGGAAAGATGATTTGAGTGGAAAGCAACTTGGGGAAGGCTAGAGATCAAGATTTATGTGGTTGGAATGGAATATATTGACCTCAACACAAGTGTAGGTGGTTCTCTCTTAGAAAATGTATGTTGGAAGTGTAGGCATGTTCTGATGGCTCTCTCTTTGAATGAAGAGTGGGTGGAGGGGTATATATAGCATCCACACAAAATCTAACCGTTACACACAATTTACCAAACTCGCTGGGACCGAATCGTGAAACTCGGTCAGACCGATTTAGTTCATAATGTGACCGTTAGGATTTTCAGTGGGACCGACATGTCAACTCGGTGAGACCGATTTCGTTAGGGTTAGGGCATAACGTAATATCGGTGAGACCGATTACACAAACTCGGTGGGACCGATTTTGGTAATAGACAAACAGAGAGTTAGTCAGGCAAACTCGGTGGGACCGATTCGCTCATCTCGGTTGTAATGAAACGTTACGAAAGGGAAACAGAGAGTTTGCATTGCAATCTCGGTGGGACCGATTGCTCATCTCAGTTTGACCGAAAGGTTACGAAGGGAAACAGAGAAATTACAATCCCATCTCGGTGAGACCGAGATCCCTATCGGTAAGACCGAAAAGACTAGGGTTTCTGGCAGCGGCTATGTCAATGAACTCGGTGGCTTCGGATAGACAGTTTCGGTGGGGCCGAGTTTGACTTTTGGTTTGGGACATATTTGGATGTGAGAAATTAGTTGAGCGTTTTTGGAGCATATCACTAAGCACTTTAAGCAAGAAACTCATTAAGCAACACCTCATCCCCTCTTAATAGTATTGGCTTTGACTCAATGTGATCTTGGATCACTAAAATGAAAAATGTAGAGTCCTGAGCTTTGAGCTTGAGCCAATACTTTGTCCTTAGCATTTTGAGGGGTCCACATTTCTCATCCATGTCATGTCAATCATTGAGCTTTCCTGAAATGTTTATATTGAAGTAGCATTAGCTCAATGAGCTATATGTTGTTAGGAATTACCAAAACCACCCAGGGATAGTTGCACTTTCATAGTGGAACTCTCAATGAAAGCACCAATGTCGGTGTCAAAACCGGCAGATCTCGGGTAGGGGGTCCCGAACTGTGCATCTAAGGGTGATGGTAACAGGAGGCAAGGGATACGGTGTTTTACCCAGGTTCGGGCCCTCTTGATGGAGGTAATACCCTATGTCCTGCTTGATTGATATTGATGAGTATGAGGATTACAAGAGTTGATCTATCACGAGATCGTAATGGCTAAAACCCTAGAAGTATAGCCTATATGATTGTGATTGCCTCTACGGACTAAACCCTCCGGTTTATATAGACACCGGAGGGGGCTAGGGTTGTATAAAATCGATTATAGAGAAAGGAATCTTTATATCCGAATGCCATGCTTGCCATCCACGTCAAGGAGAGTCCCATCCGGACACGGGAGAGAGTCTTATGTCTTGTACCTTCATAGCCCATTAGTCCGATGATACGTCTCCGTCGTATCTACTTTTCCAAACACTTTTGCCCTTGTTTTGGACTCTAACTTGTATGATTTGAATGGAACTAACCCGGACTGACGCTGTTTTCAGCAGAATTACCATGGTGTTGTTTTATGTGCAGAAAACAAATATTCTCGGAATGACCTGAAACTGCACGGAACATCTTAGAAAAAACAATAAAAAATCCCCGCCAAATATGAAGACCAGGGGGCCCACACCCTTCTCACGAGGGTGGGGGGCGCCCCCCTAGGGCGCGCCCCTACCTCGTGGGCCCCCTGGAAACCCTCCGACGCCAACTCCAACTCTATATATTTGCTTTCGGAGAGAAAAAATTAGAGAGAAGAAATCATCGCGTTTTACGATACGGAGCCGCTGCCAAGCCCTAAAACCTCTCGGGAGTGCTGATCTGGAGTTCGTTCGGGGCTCCGGAGAGGGGGATTCGTCGCCGTCGTCATCATCAACCATCCTCCATCACCAATTTCATGATGCTCACCGCCGTGCGTGAGTAATTCCATCGTAGGCTTGCTGGACGGTGATGGGTTGGATGAGATTTATCATGTAATCAAGTTAGTTTTGTTAGGGTTTGATCCCTAGTATCCATTATGTTCTGAGATTGATGTTGCTATGAGTTTGCTATGCTTAATGCTTGTCACTAGGGCCCGAGTGCCATGATTTCAGATCTGAACCTATTATGTTTTTATGAATATATGTGAGTTCTGGATCCTATCTTGCAAGTCTATAGTCACCTACTATGTGTTATGATCCGGCAACCCCGAAGTGACAATAATCGGGACCACTCCCGGTGATGACCATAGTTTGAGGAGTTCATGTATTCACTATGTGCTAATGCTTTGTTCCGGTTCTCTATTAAAAGGAGGCCTTAATATCCCTTAGTTTCCAATAGGACCCCGCTGCCACGGGAGGGTAGGACAAAACATGTCATGCAAGTTCTTTTCCATAAGCACGTATGACTATATACGGAATACATGCCTACATTACATTGATGAATTGGAGCTAGTTCTGTGTCACCCTATGTTATGACTGTTACATGATGAACCGCATCCGGCATAATTATCCATCACTGATTCGGTGCCTACGAGTTTTCCATATACTGGTTTACACTTATTTACTTTCCCGCTGCTACTGTTACAATCACTACAAAATACCAAAAACATTACTTTTGATGTCTTTACTTTTGTTGCCGCTACTACCACTATCATATTACTTTGCTACTAAACACTTTGCTGCAGATACTAAGTTTCCAGGTGTGGTTGAATTGACAACTCAACTGCTAATACTTGAGAATATTCTTTGGCTCCCCTTGTGTCGAATCAATAAATTTGGGTTGAATACTCTACCCTCGAAAGCTGTTGTGATCCCCTATACTTGTGGGTTATCATCTGGCCCATGTCCAACAGGTCAGACGCCGAGGACCCCTTAATCCAGGACTCCCTTACTGAGCTACACATATAGCCCACCTGCAACCAAGGGCCAGGAACGCCACTTCCATGGACTGGATGCTAGCCCAAGTGGCGTTTGCGCCCAGCCGATTCGAGACAATATGTTCCTTTAGGACTTGTTTGGTTGCCTGTGTAGCTCCAGCCTGCATCACATGGAGGATCCTGGGTGAGGATGGCCTGGTTGAGCCGATGCAAGGTTGACCTGGGATGTGTGTTTTCGTGAACTATATGATATGGGCATATGGTAGATGTTGTATACAACAGATGTTGTTTGGTAAGCCACATTAAAGCTTAATTATGTAACCTCCCGTCTTCCAATTTTAATCATCCATGGACCATTCCATGGACAAAGAAAACAAGTAAAACAAATCAAAATTTAAAGAAAAACTCATGTTTCAATTTTAGTTATCAGAAATTCCTCAAGCCAATCACAATTTTTTTTACAAGCAACTAGATCCGACATAGCCTCGTTGTGGAAGGCACATCCATAACGCAACTAATCCCAAAATTAAGGGGGGCTAATGGTAGAAGAAGGGGATGGCTGACTAGAGCTATGGACGGGAGGGAGAGGAGAGAGACGGGGACATAAGGGAGATTGAGATAGGAGAGAGAGAAGATAGATTAGAACAAGAGAGAAATGGCCGGAGTTGTACCTCATGATAGCGAGGAGATGCGTTAGCGATGTGGAAAGAGGCAATGGTGCGATGAGAGCAATCACACGAGAGACAAGGGCTACGAAAAAATGCTTGTGTACCTAGCGGGACATGCACCCTTGCACACATGGGTGCAAGCGCGATACTGGCATGGGGAAACACTTGATTCCTGTGTTTCTGCTCATCCTGACTAGAAGGCCTATCTTGCATTGGTCAGGCCAGGCCCAATTAGACATGTAGCCTACCAAACATCCAGAAATTTCGGTGGGAGCCAAATGCGACCCATGGAACCAAACACACCTTTAATCGCGCTTTGCCTGGCGGAGGAGAAGGGGGCAAAGCGCTTCGACCTTCGGCTACATAAGAACGTAGTGCTGCGCATAGTGAGCAAAATGCTCAAAGCAATGGTTTTCGGTATAAAGCGAAAGCCGAATTAATCAGTTAATTGAAGTTTTGGGAACCTATTTTGGTTGCCATCTTGAGTTTGTAGTCTTGTAACCAAATTTGAGGAAAAAAAAGAATGGCAGAAACCAAATTTTCGGTTTACACCCAACGCCCACCCTGAGCTGTGGGAGTAATTGATTCAACCCAATGGCTTTGACTCAAGGGTTTTTATTATTTATGCCATTGGTTATGTGACACTATTCAGTTTTGCCATTAGAAATTTCAACTGCTCAAAAAGGCCATCACTTGTTAGCATGCTAAAAAATGCCACTGGACATCATTACTGTCAGCTCAAATCTCGTTTTCCATTTTATAATGACCAAATGTCAGCTCTCCCTCTATCTCACTACAATAAAGTGTTGGTCCCACTTGATCACAACAAAATTCTTATTTCTTCTCTAAAATTATTCGCTTGCTTAGTCCTAACAAGTGGGGCCCGCACTTATCATTGCGAGATAGAGAGAACTGACATGTGGGTCTAGGGGTATTTTTGTCATATAACATGGTCAACGGGTTTGACCTGACAATGACGATGTCTAATGACATTTTTGAGCAAACATCTAATGAAACGATGACATTTTTGAGATATCTAATTGCATTCTTGAGCAAGCATGTCATGGAACGATGACATTGTTTAGCAGTTGTAATTTTTAATGACAAAACTGAGTAGTGAGGCACAATTAGTGGCATATAAAAATCGTTGATTCAAATTTGTAATCTTGCTTAACTAGTGGCACAACAACTAGTGGCATATAAAGGCCGACACAACAACCATTGAGATTACTATTGTTCTAGTAGCTTTTAAGGCCATAGCTTTTCCAGCGTAAAGGGGGATGTGGTTTCTAAGCTCAATCCAACACGCATGCCGCCATCTAGCGATTCGGATCAATCAGAGGGGCCGCAGGCACATCGCCCCGTGCGATGTTTGTGCGTCACACACGCAAGAGAGTTTCCAATTGTCATTTTTATGTCACTGTTTTTATTTTTATTTTCATTTCACGGTCCCAATTTTAGGGGCCGCGTCAAAATTCGGAAAGGAGAGGAACCTTCTCTCTTTTTTTCTTAGAAATTTGGAAACGAGCAAAACCTTTTTTTTATTTTAGATAGACAAAAAGAAACGAGCAAAACCTGGAAAGGAAGAAAGGGAAAGAAAGCTCCCTCCCAGATCGCCGGGCCGACGCCCACCCTATTGTTCAGGCCCGACCCACGGCTGCTGCACACGCTGCGCCCCTCCTCCCCTTCTTCCTCCTCCTTGCCTCGCTGCCGTCCGTGCAGCTCCCCACCCCCTCCTCACGTCGGTCGGCACCACACGCGCCACCAGACAAAAGCGAAACTCGCTTCCTCCCTCCCCCGCCAAACCCTAACCCTCCGCCGACCGCCCGTCGCCTCCCCCATGCGCCGCCGCCTCGCCGCCGATCATGGCCGCCTCTAGGGTTTCCCGGCCCTCGCCATGGTGAACGCCCCCGCGCCGTCCAACGATCCCGCCGCGTCGGTAAGCGCCCCACCTCTGCGTCCCTGGCCTCGATTTGATCTCCTCGCTCCCCCGCGAGTCCATTCGCCCCCGCCGAATCCAAATTTCTCAATGTCTGCGTGTCGTGTCACCAGCTTTGCTTGATTCGCCGGAGCAGGGAGCCGCGCCGCCGTCGAGGCGCCCTCTGGAGGAGATCGTCGTGATGTCGAGGTCAGCCACCGCCGCCCGCCTGCAATATCTTATTCACTTGGTGCTTATCGCTGTGTAATTTACGATTCTGGTCCGATTCGCCCAAATGCTGAAGTGGACACGGCTTTCCTGTTGCTCCCAGGTTTCTGCAGTTGGGGAAGAGCGGCAGAAAAATTGCTGAGGCTGTATTGGTCAACTCGAAGCCCGGCAGTTCAGGTGCGCAGAACATTGGGTCGAGCTTTGCGGCCGGTTTGGCCCATAAGAGCAGGGCATTCTTGCACCAGGGAGTCCACAATGCACCGGGCACCTCGCACATGCTCGGACGAGCAAAGGAGAGCGTATACTGGAGCCCTGGTGCAAGAAACTTTTCTGTTCTCTCGTCATGTAGCCGGAATGCATCTCACAGCCAGCTTGCTTGGAAGCAACTCATGGAAAAGGGTTCTCGTGTGCCAAAAGCATCTCCGCTCTTAAGCAGAGCTGCTTGTGCCGTTACCCTGACTGCCACTAGATATAAGTTAGTTCCTTACCTCGTCGCTTTTGTAGCTGGAGAGTTGATGCTAGGTGAGAAGACTTATGCAGATGGCGATTACCTCCCAATACGAGAGAATATTTACTCGCGAGCTCAGGACAGTCGTATTTATGTCACCACTTTGATATTCTCAGCAGTAGAGATGGTTATCATAATCCTCAGATCAATATATCTGGCTTTCTTGTTTACTCCCAGTATACTGATGGCACCATTTGCAGATACTCTTGGCAGTAAATATAGGAAAACATGGCTCCGTCTTGTGCATCGTACTTTAGAGCAGGCAGGTCCTGCATTTATTAAATGGGGCCAGTGGGCGGCGACACGTCCTGATCTATTTGCAAACGACCTGTGTACCGAGTTGTCAAAGCTACACACAAAAGCACCAGCTCACAGCTATGCATATACCAAGAAAACCGTCGAGAAGGCTTTTGGTCGAAAGTTATCTGAAATTTTTGAGAATTTTGAAGAAGAGCCTGTAGCGTCTGGAAGTGTTGCTCAAGTGCACCGGGCTGCTTTGAAATTCCGACATCCTGGCCAAAAGACGCCAAAGATTATAACAGTCGCAGTTAAAGTAAGACATCCTGGTGTAGGAGACTCAATACGGAGAGATTTCAGTATAATTAATGCGGTAGCTAAAGCTTCAAGATATATTCCAGCGTTAAATTGGCTACGGCTAGATGAGAGTGTGCAACAGTTTGCCGTCTTCATGATGTCTCAAGTTGACCTTGCAAGGGAAGCTGCTCATTTGAGCCGGTTTATCTACAACTTCCGCAGGTGGAAAGATGTGTCATTTCCGAAACCTCTTTATCCATTTGTTCATCCTGCTGTCTTGGTCGAGACTTACGAGCTTGGGGAGAGTGTCTCACACTATGTGGATGACCATGATGGAGAGGAACGAGTTAAAAGTGCTCTTGCACATATTGGCACTCATGCACTCTTGAAAATGCTACTGGTACTACATTCAACCATCTCTTTGTCTTCTCATTCTTATTTCTGTTTTGCCTTTGAAGACGGAAGTACATGCTTTCTGTATTAAAACAGCAGAATGATAGAGATTTCCCTTTTATACACTCATATTTTACAATCTATGTAAGAAGTATATTGAATCCTGAATGCTGTAGAAATTTGCGGACCAACCAAGATACAGAGACCGCATTGCCCCTATCATTAGGTTACTCAACTCTTGAACAGCGTGGAACAGATAGCATTAGAATTATCCAGAGAGAGGGATATGTCAGTGCAACGTTATCTCGAAATAGTAGAATGACATGTATTTTCGAATAGATTTGAAAGCTAGCATGACATGTATCTTGCTGCAGAGGGAGTGTTGTTTAGGTTGTAAGTTCGTTTGAGCATGATTGCATCTAATTTTAGTTGGAACATTAATTTCTAAAGTTATTTACAATTATATCCTGTACATATTGATATGGATCTACAATTACTAAATGAACATATCACTATCAGTTAGCAGAATCGTCTCTGTGGCGGAGAATTAATTGAGAATATATGCTTTATTACTAAAACTGAACACTTGAATTAGTTGATATAACACGGAACCGGTACTTTTAGAACAACAAAGGGGCCTCAATATGTTATTTTATGGATCGGACTGGCACTTTAAGCTACTTTGTTCTTCAAAAAGTACTGCTTATGCAAGCTCACGCTATTAATACCTCACTAGTATTCTTGTCAATTTGATAAGCCTCAGTATGTCTGTCTATTTGGCAGATTGTTATACTGTTGTGTATATACTCATTGGCATCCACCTTTTCCAGGTTGATAATTTTGTCCATGCAGACATGCACCCTGGAAATATCCTGGTCCGCATTGCACAACCAAGAAATCCGAATAACACCCTTTTGAAGTCAAGGCCGCATGTGGTATTCCTCGATGTAGGAATGACTGCTGAACTTTCAAGTAATGACCGTTTGAATTTGCTGGAGTTTTTCAAGGCTGTTGCACGTCGAGATGGTCGTACAGCAGCAGAGAGTACGCTAAAGTTGTCAAAACAGCAGAACTGCCCAAATCCAAAAGTTTTTATAGAGGTAATTTTATTTTCTTTTGTTAGTGGACACTGGAGATGCTTTTTTCTTCTACAAATTACTAGGTAATTTTATTGGCATTATGGTATGAAAAATTGAGCTATTATATATTTATATTGAATGGCTTCTGCTTACTAAATGGATGGCATTGTCACCGTAAATATTGTATTTATATGCATGCCTTGGATTGTCAAACTGTGAAATGAACAATTCATGGTTTCAGTTATTGAGATATCTTGTTTTTTGCTAACAGGAAGTTGAGCGAGCATTTTCCTTCTGGGGTACCCCTGAAGGTGATGTTATACACCCTGCTGATTGTATGCACCAGTTGCTCGAGCAAGTCCGACGTCATAAAGTAAACATTGATGGCAATGTTTGCACTGTTATGGTGACTACATTAGTTCTTGAGGTAAACTTTATGACCTGTGTACTTATGATGTACTTTACCGAGTTTTAATCTTAAATCACTGCAAATGCTACTTATTTTCTAGAAATTCATTGCTATCCTAGATGTTAGTAGAGCACCATGACCCAAATTTCAAGACTACTTAGGAATTGCTCATGATTATAGTGCCTGCAGAAACTGTATCGCTCATGAAAAAAGTATGCAGTGAGCTTTAATATATAGCATTTGGTCTTGAAGTTCCCCGATACTATTGATCTTGTGTAGTGCTCAGTTTGAATTTGATATTAGGCAATGAAAAGGGGTTCTTAGTTTGGTTAGCTTTCCAACCTTAGTTGTAGAAGTTTTCATAGTACAGAAAATAAAGTAGTAACTGTCATTGCAGCCATGTCTAGTTTTTCTGTAAAGAAAGTACCTTAGTTGTAAGAATTCTGTATTTCATTTTCTTCTCTGTTTAAAGAAAAAAGGCTGCGTGGTAAAGCTGCTGCCTTGTGACCATGAGGTCACGGGTTGAAGTCCTGGAAACAGCCTCTTACAGAAATGTAGGGAAAGGCTGCGTACTGTAGACCCAAAGTGGTCGGACCCTTCCCCGGACCCTGCGCAAGCAGGAGCTACATGCACCGGGCTGCCCTTTTTTTTAAAAGAAAAAAGGCTTTGGACGTGTGGATTTTAGACCCCATGTCTGCTAGACTGGATGGTCGCAGAAGTGATGAAATAGCATTTTATTAGAAAAAATGTACAGATTGTGCCCTACCTCGTTGTGCTGGAAGATTGTAGCTCCTTCTGAAGCTCTTCTGTTTATGCTGTACTGAACAAAATAGCAAATAGAGCCCCATGATACTTATCTGTACTGTTCTCCTATATTTTCTGCTTCTGTACTAAGTTTCTTTTGTTGATTAAATCGATGTGTAACAAAATAAGTGATTCCCCTTAATAATTTGTAAATTCCTTTACAGGGCTGGCAGCGCAAGTTGGATCCAGACTACAATGTGATGAAAACACTACAAACGTTACTTTTCAAGGAAGACTGGGCCAAGTCTCTTCAGTACACAATCGAAGGGCTTATGGCACCTTAGGAGGAGCACATTGGAATCTTCTCAATTTTGCTGATCTGGTTTACGTTCGTGTTCACTTAGATTTAGAGTTACAGTTTTTTTGTGCTTACAGTTTTTGTACTCATGTTGGCCTGCGCTGTGCTGCAAAAAACGGCCATGTGAAAGTAATAATTGCAGCATTCTTTCGAGCGACTGGATTCAGTCAGGTACACAATCCCTGGGATCATATGCTTGTCATCAGGCCAAAGGACGGGTCCTCTTGAGCGCCTCCCAAATTTTTTTGTTAATAGATATCACTAGAAGATGTAGTGAAAGGCCCTTATCCTGATGCTCCTTTTTTTATAAGCGGAGAGAATTGTATCAGTGAATGAGAATTCTTTCTTTGTATACGCAAAGACACGGTTAATTGTTTCAAAGAAACCTGTCTTGTCTGACATAGTTTTCCGAGTATGTTTGGGATGCAGAATTTTTGCTGATAAGCATCCTCTCATTTATTTTTTCTGAATAAATATCCAGCAGGCACCTCAATACAGCAGGAAGAAACAAACTGGTTACAAAGGAGGGCGCCCAGCACTAGCAGGAATCATCAATTCCTTGCATCTGCCATGACTTGTTAAAAGATTCACTGGACAGGAGTGTAGTTATCCTCGAGAACCCTGCTGTTACATACACTCCCAATGATCCAGGTGACAAGGGACTCCATTTAAATTCAGAAGCTTGACCTTGGGCCCTTGCAGCCTGCTCCAAACCAAATGCCACTAAACATTCAGGTAAGATCTGTAGCTGGACCACTGTTGCTTCTTTCTTGGTCAGCTTGATGATTCGTTGGAGACGAGTATAATCGTTGTCGTCGAACACGTTGCTGTTCTCTCTTTATATGCTCCAGGCAGTGAGAATGACCAAACAGTTCAGAGTCTTCTTTCTTATTAAGCCTTGGACTATGGTTCTAGCATCATGCCACCAACCACTAAGCGAAATATCAGAGGAAGGAACGACCTCATGAAGCCTCGCCCAGTGCAGAGTCGAGCTCCAGCTGATATCAACAACCCCACAACCCATGAACAACTGGTGGGCATTTTCTTGGCGTAGAATCGCAGACTGAACATGCTGCATTGTGACGCAGGTTTTGCTTGGCAAGACGGTCTGCGGTCTGCGATCCAAATTATTCCCCGCACGGCCAGCTCGAAGGGTATTCATTTGAGCGGAGCCGAAACCTGCCAGATAGCATTACCAGTGTCACAGTTGTTTCAACGCAGAGAAACAAACTATAAATAGGGTTTAACCGAGTGCACTCCCTTTGGGTGCCAAAGCCAGGTCCAGATGTCATTCGAGTTGGGCATGAGCTGCATTTCAGCGAGAGCCTCCCAAAGATTCAGAACTTGCAGGACGATGCGAATGGTCTTCCTTTTGATGTCCTCGATCCATCGATCATTTATCATAGCATTAGCCACAATTGCCGCGTTGATCCATTTATAAGTCCAGAAAAGGCATCTTCTACCATCCCCAATAACCACCGGCTCGTGGCATTGAAGATGTCTCTCTCAATGATCATTGAGGGGAGTGGAGCTAGATGTTCCATGCCCTATTATCCAATGTGGGCAATCACCTTTCCATGCAGTGCCGGAGGGCCGAGTTCATGACCTCTAGATCCAGGATACCTAAATCACCTCGTGATTTTGGGCGGTACACATGCTTCTAACTAACATGGACATGTCTACCTTGAACGGTTTCAGTCCCTTTCCATAGGAAAGATCTTTGGACTTTGTTGATTGCTTTGAAAACCCATAGAAGAGTTCCAGGGACAATAGGTGGAAAATCAGGATAGCTGAAAGCACCGCTTGCACCAAGATAAAACGACCACCTTGATAGAGAAAGCTTGTAGGCCAAGGACTCAATCTTCCTCTGAATTTCAATCTTTCTCTGTCAGTCTTGTATTCCTAACTTCCTCAAACGAACCTGCAAGCCCAGGTACTAGGGAGAGCTGAGATTTGACAATCTAGAATGTTACTGAAATCCCTGATCTCATCATGTCCACAGAGGATAGGTGAGATTGAGTTGTTACTAAGTTTGCATCGCAGACAGTGGAGCTTCCAATAATATCCAGCAAAAGCTTGACCGCAGAATCATCGGCAACCGAGGTTTTAGGATAGTAGTATCACGTCATCCTTGTGTGGCTGCTAATCCTTGTGATTCGCGTTGTAACGGCCGAAAGGCATTCTATCCGGCTTCTTTGTCGCTTCTTCTCTAATGCAATGATACACATGCTTATGCATATTCTAAAAAAAAATGTATCACATCCGCTGGGGGGATCGCCTGCTTGTTACTAAAAGGCTCCAGAATCTTTGCTTCATCAACTAACTTGCAAAGCATGTCCATGGCAAAAATGAATAGCATTGGCGAGACAGGGTGAGGCCGCGACCATGGCAGAAACTTTAGTCAGGGATGCCGCCTTGGTTGATGCCGTAGCGAGCAACATAGTGATCCACGAGCACCGCTTATGCCCGACCATCCCGAGGAGATATTTCTTTATTTAGCATTGGACCCTCTATAGCAGTCATATCATTTTAGTGATATCATTTTGTTTTAGCCAGGGAAATAGGTAAAAGAAGTTTCCATCCAAGATTTAATAACTAATCTATTCTCATCCTGGGAAGCTGATTTATTGGAGCCCATCCAAAAGGAGTTGCCAAGCAACCGTGTCGAAAGCCTTGGCAATGGCCAGTTTCAGAAGTAAACATCTATGCCTCCTCCCGTTCAGAGCCTTTGCCGATTCCCTGAATAGCTTGGAACCCTCATGAGGTGATCTCGCCCCTTGAGGAACCACTCTGATGACTCCATTCTGCGAATTGCTCTGCACAGGGGCGTTATTTTTCTGCCCCCAGGCTTGTGTCAAACCCGAATCACATCCCGCATTATTATACTCTGCTTCGCCAATATTCATATTTCAGGAACTGAAGCACCGAACCTGCAACCGGCGCTGCCTTGTCCTCTGCGCTACGCAAAGACAAGCATGTTCACTAGCTTTTCAGATTGCTAGTATCACCACTAGCGATGAAAAAAAGGATGATGGCAGCGATGAGACGTGTCGACGATGGCGTAGATATCAGGGCAGCAAGTTCCGGCAGAAGCTCCAGGTCCAGCCCGCCCAGGTATATAGAGTGCGTCGTACAAATACCCATCCTGAGATATCTATTCCGATTTCCGAGCCGCTGTTTCCAGAGCAGCATCGTGCGCGTCCCTGTCGATACAATACAACGGACCACCTACATACATACACACACAGATACCAGGTACAGTACGTAGGTAGATGTAAACAAAATCCAATCAAGAAGCGGGCGGTTAGGCTGGCTGGCCATGTGTGTGCGGGATCGGGACGGGGCCTGGCGTGGAGCGTGTGGCAGAGTCAAACTAGCTAGGAGGCGCGACAGAGATCGGGCGGGGCCTGCCTGCCTGCCGTCACTCGCCCAGCCCATCCCGTCCCGTCCGGCGGTGGGTCGCGCTCGCCCCCACCACGTGCGGCGTCGATCGCCGCTCCGCCCCACACAGCCGCTGCTAGCTCAGCCCCACCGGCCGCGTTCCGGCGCCGCACACGTACGTGCAGCGGTTGCAACGGCGGCATCTGACCGACTGACCCTGACCGGACCGGAGCGGCCGCCCATGACACGTCGTGCGTGCGTGGTTAAGTGTTTAAATACTCCATCAGGGAACACGTCGTGTGGTTCGCATCCATTCATCCCGCCGATAATATAGTCTTGAACCACCGGTGCGATCGACGTCGCCGACTACGTGGCCGGCCGGTCCGTCCAGTCGCTTGCCTCCGGTACGGCGGTACGTACTGCAAACCACAGCGTCTCAACCACCGTAGAGGTAGAGCCGAGGAGGAGGATGGATGGCGCGTGCATGTGCGCCCGCCCGGCCTCCCGATCGATCCGTCGATTCTACTGTACTACTACATGAACCGGTGCCGGATCTCGACCTCGACGTACAGGCAGCTGGACCCGGACGACGCCTTCCCTGCCCTCCTGGACCGAGCAATGGAAACCGGCCAGATTATATTGACATAATTCAGGTAAGTACACATGCATGCGTGAGCCGATTTGATCAAGGAGATGTACTATATCTCTGCCACGGCCCCATCCGCCCATGCGTGAAGAAGACCGCGCACACGTACGTAAGTATCAGTGCCAATCATTGTGTCCGAATGAACAGTGCAGCGCTAACTCCACTCGACGGCGGCGGCAGCCCGGCCCCAGTGCCGCCGGACGTTGCCGTCGAGCGCGCGGCGGGGCGGATAGGGCCGGAGCGCGCGCGGGAGGCGGGGGCTTGGCGGCTCGTGCGTGCGTTTCAGCTACATGCGCCGCCCGTAGGGGACTTCTCCGGGGGCCCGCGCGGCCTTGCCTTGCCTTGTCGAGCCGTTAGCCGTGTCGCCGTCCGGCCGGAGAGCGACCGCGCCACCTACGGAGACCGCATCGCTCGCTGATGATCCGTTGGATCCATGTTATCCGTATGGACGATGGACGCAACCTTTTTTTTCTGAGGGGATGTGGCAATTTTCTTAGCTAAGTATATACGGATAGCACGGGAATTTGTTTCCATGTCATATCCATCCAGAAGCATCTTCTTGTAGACGGAAACTCGGGGATTTTTTTTTTTGAACTGAACATAGCTCAGATGGGGTTAGATTCATTGTGGTTTTACTAGTGCATATGCCCGTGCGTTGCAACGGGCCAAAAATAAACAAAACCTGCACCGCACGACACTATGTGCCATGTTTTCTATCCAACTTTGACTCACAAATACGATTGCTCTCATCTCTAATAAAATTTTGGAAGTAAAGTTGTTTCACTAAAAGAAAAGAAAAATATGAATATCTATATTAAAAAAATGGAGGGAAAACTTTGTGAAACTTACAAAAGTGGTTACGTTTTCTTGCTTTTAGCAATCTAATGTTACTTGTGTGAGGTGTGTACATGATTGGAAAACTTCGGCTCCTATGACGTGAAGATATAGAAAAAGCTAGATTCAAGTATGAAGGAAACTTTTGTTAAACATGGAGAAGTTGTTTGCAACAGGAGAAAAAATTGACGTGTAAGAGTCCACTTAGACGCATTTCCGTCCATATTTGTTGTATTTTCATTGATCGAGGGGATTTAATTACAACATAAGA
>NC_041382.1:732302702-732313731 GCF_002162155.2 Triticum dicoccoides
AGGGGGAGCCATCGACTCTTATGTTATACAACACATATGGCCATGTGTTGCAACGGAAAGAAATTTGACATGTACTCAAATTTAGTGAAAATTGTATGTGCAAGCACAGTGGTGCTCTACCAAAAGACGTGTGTGTTAAGGTCACTGATTGTCCCGTCCATCAAAATACACACACCCAAGGTATAGAAAAATTTATATCAACCGTTCCCAATTTGGCCATAGAATATATTTTCTTCGCTATTAGACACTACCTCTAACATTTAGCATTCAATGAAACTTCCATCCATTTGGCTATTAAGTGCTACTTGAAAAGAAATAATTACCCATGTAAACCAATGTTTAGATATGATAGGTAAGTACCATTGTGTTGCAATGGAAGAACAACGGTCATGTAGTCATGCCTTCAAAAATAAACTCAACTAAGAACTCTTTACCCCCCCGTTGTTTCAGTATAATACTCCCTCAGTAAAGAAGCATAAAAGCGTTTAGATCACTAAAGTAGTGATCTAAACGCTCATATTTATTTACGGAGGGAGTACATGATGCATGTGCAATGCATGTACATTAGTTTAAATAAAGATATTTAGATGGCGTACATTTAAACTCCCATGCATTGTTACGGAGAAGAAAATCATCACCAAAATGCAACTTTCTCATTTCTTATTTGAACCAAAGCACCTCTTGTTCCACTATGAACTATCATTTCACACAAGTACTAACAAAACCTAGTTTAGTGTTACAATAAAATGGAATCAAAGTTCTAATGGAATATTCATTCATATCTACTTTCTTATGATTTTCCATGTGCAGTAACAAAACCTAATACTTGCAAAAAATTATAGTGCTGATCAATTGGCATATAATCAGAAAAAGCATTTTTGTACCCCTTGCACATATTTGAGTCAAAAGATGACACCACGATACTTATCCAACACAGCGGTGAAGACACATAATCTAGTTCACCAAATATCTGCATAAAAAACATTGTGATGGTTCCGGTGATTTGGTCTTTGGGCCCAATACACCCGAGGGAGGGCTAATGGCTTCAGAGTTTTGAGTTCCAACCTGCTCAAAGGGAAAACATATCGATCATTGAATGGGCCCTAAGTTGGCACCAAACAGAATTAATAATTACCTAGGCAGTAAGACATATTTAAATTAATGGAAGTTGAACCGGAAGAGGGAAAAATGACCTAAATATAAGTCAAAGGAAACGAACAATTTCGCCTTGCCTATAGACACAATATTTAACATTGCATGGTCATATTAGTGACCATGCAAATTTCTTGATTTTAAAAGCTCTACCATCCTAAAAACCTATAGGCAACCCACTTCAAATAAATGTGAATTCCACAGGAGAATGTGTGAAGTCATTACAACTTGAGTATGCTCATCAATACTGTTTTTTTATTTGATCACCAAACATTTGAACGGAGTACAAGGAAAATCAAGAATGAGACATCAAGGATAAGAATGAAACCTCTTGGGAAATCGAGTTTGCTGCATCCTTAGGGCAAATTTCAGAAGCCATAAACCTTGAGAATTGTAATGGGATTCAGAGTTTTGCATTCCAACCTGCTCAAATAACAGCAGTAATTAAGAGACGGTGAACATTCAAATGTTAAGAATCGTATAACAAATCTCTACTACTTCAGCATAGATCACGAATGTTAAGAGGGAAACATGAAGTCAAATTGAGAGCAGATCATGTGTGCACCAATGCTTGTGTGCTTTTTGTTCATTTGTCTGACTAAGTTTGATTGTAAATGCCAAACAGTTCCTTGAGAACATGTAGAGGTATCACTGATATGGTGAAAAAGTAAACAGAGAAATCGCCAACGTAGTTTTATCACCTGTGAACTTGCTCAGCTCGTGCGCGGCCAGGATAGGACAGTACCTACACGTACGTGAGAGCCTTGTGGGGGTGAACTCAGGAAATATTGGCTGCTACCATCAGAGAAGGCATTCAGTTATACTGGTGAAGACTGGCTTAAAATTTGCACTCGACGTGTGATGATACAGGCCGAGCAAGAGTCTTAATGTTAATCTGGAGAGCACGATACTTACGTGATAATTGTGTACACGAGGAGGGGAAAGCCTCGGTGTCTGCTTCAGTTAATTTCTTTATTAGATACGAAAATGAACTACGGCAGTGCACTAGGACTGAGGACAACAAAAAAGGAAAATCAAACCTGTTCCCTAATCAGGGGGCCACGCCACTTGATCCTGAACCCAACCACTGGTTGCCACCTGTTGACTACTGGAAGCTTAATACGCTTCCTTCCTTGCTGATACTGGTGATGCTAGCGGGAATGAGGGATTGCTGCAAGAGATGCACTGGCGCGCGCTTAGGGAGCAGAAGCCGATGCAATAGGGTTTGGATTGGGTGAGCTAGCAAAACGATACAGAGGTGGATTAATCATATTGCAAATCATTATTTACTCTGCTGCAACCTGGGACTCCCAACATTTCAGCCATCCACCACTCTGTTGCTGACATTAGAGTGCTAGTTAATCTCTTCCAATCAGTGAACATCTCTGTGATCAGAAGGGGTCGCAACGCGCTGGCACATGGCCTGGCAGCGCATGCAAGGAATACATCAACGCTTGCTGGGGTACCCACCCAACTGTTTCATTTACTTATGACCGATTGTAATCAGCAGGAAGGCAGTTTATACGCCTATGACTTTCTCAAAAAGAAAAGGTATGTGTTCACCCTCGGATCAGTCGCACAGCAGATGGCCGCGCCGCCGCCCAGCCGCGGACGGCGAACTCTCATTCCACACAGCCGCAGATCAGCCGCTTGCGCCGCATACCAGACTGCCATGTTGCTGTGCCAAACTCTCCCTCCGACCCTCCATCTCAACTAATCTCATCTGAACACTTCCATGGCTCCACGAACCTTCTCATCTCCCTCCTCGAGGTCTTTTCCTCTCAGATCCAGAGGAAACACTGAGCAGAACAAACGGCCGCCAGAGGATACATAGTAGCGCACGGATAGATTGGTCCAAGTGGAGCTCCATCTAGAGCTTCACAACGGTAGGGAATTGAAGTCCGGTGGGTAGCCTGGGGGCGGCGACCTGCTCGACCAGGACGATCCAGTCCGGCCGCATCGTCCCACCTTCGTCACACCTCACCGTCACAGACTCCCGCTCGTCAGCCTCACCGTCACAGACTCGCGCTCGTCGGCCACACCAACGCACAGAGGTATGTACTACAACCCACACGGAGATATCAGCCGCCATCGACGTGACCTCTTCACCTCAAATAGCCGGAGGAGTGACATTGAGATTAAAGAAGGGAATCCTACAAAGTGAAGAATTTGGATCCAAACCTCACATGCGCTTCGTCCGACGTGCGGTATTGGGATCCCGTGTGATGAGAGGGGTCTGTGGGCGACGGCGGTCGTGGACTCCATGAGGAAATAAAATTGGGAAGAACGAAGGGACTGGGGCGTGGTGTTTTTCCAAGGTAATGTGTGTTGTATAGATTCTTTTAAATCTCAGCCGTCGATCTTTATGCTTGCATAAAATTAAAGGATATAAAGGGGTGACCTATAGAGAACTATGAAAGTCTTCGTCCTTTAATATTAAGTAAAGATAAAGATTACCAGGTTTAAGTCCTACACATTTGACACTAACACTGGTGCTAGAATTTATTTCAATTTTTTTGGCGGATGTTTGTTAAGTGGGATGAGATGTTCAAGTGAACAGCGACACGTCTGTGATGATTTCATTCATCTCAAGATATTGTATCGTCTTAGTATCTCGAAGATGCTCACATTGATAAGAGTGTGCGTATGTATAGGGATGAGTATATGTGCATGTTTGTGAGAATTTGCACTTGTTCTTTGTTAATAGAACTTGAGATTTTCTTCAAACAATGTAAAGAAAAGTCTAGTCATAGCAACTATATAGATGTAACCTTTTTTTGGTTGGACAGATTGTGTCGTTTCTTTTTAAACTTTTTTGGGAGCTTATATTTGTCAGTTAGCTGAGAAAAGCGAGTGCATCCGTTACTTCTAATATGGACCGTCAGATCTTCATTCAACCGGGCAGAATAGATTGTGTATTGTTCGTCGTCTTCTTCATGATGCCTCCATCATCCAGCCCCCCCCCCCCCTCCCCAACCGCCGGCCTCCACCACCTGCGGCCGGCGGGGTGCTAGCGCGCATTGCCTCGCCGCTGCCCTCCCCTCAACGCCCTCCCACCGCCGTTGTTGGCCGCCATCTCGGTCATCCCTCTAAGCCCCCCACACCAATAAAGAACTCCGGTGACTCCCTGCACCGCTAAGATAAATAGTGGGGTTGTTGCTTTCCGGCAAACCTGCACCCCCACATCCCTAAAATAAATAGTGAGGCTACTTCTCCGGCAAGTTTCTGTCTTCCATCTCGCTCAGGAAGAAGGAAACATTGATTGGCGCAAACAAAAATGTCAGGCACCTGAAGTTTAGCAAAACCGAACTTTTTTGCAAGGGAGGTGAGGAGGAAGCTGACGACCCGTGTGGTGTTGGATCGCCGTGCACCGTGCACGCTAACGCCTAAGGCGACCGTCCCATCAATTGAAACCCATGATCCATGTACGTACGTCACTTGCTTTTCAGTTTTGACAAACTAGTAATCAATTCCCTGCCTGCCAGTAGCTTTCCTTCTAGCTGATTTCCCTCAGAACCTCCTGGAGCATATAGAGTGCGTACTACAAATACCCATCCTGGCTTCCTGCGATATCTATTCTAAGCTGTTTTTTTTTTTTTTTTTTGCGGGGATTCTAAGCTGTTCCCAGGGCAGCAGCTTGCACGTCCCAATCGATACAGCGGACCACCTCCACACACATACGTTGATACGTGCTCCTAGATGTAAACAAAAACAAGAAGCGGTGGAGAGCAATACGCGGGCGGTTGTGTGGTGCGGTGTGGTGCTTGCTGGTAAGCAGGCCATGCCATGTGTGCGGGAACGGGACGGGGCCTGGCGTGGAGCGAGTGGCAGAGTCAAACTAGGAGGCACGACAGAGATCGATAGGAGTAGGTGGCATGTCACGGTACGCGATGCACGAGCGCCGGCCGGGACCCCAGCCAGCAGCGACGATGAATCCACCGGTGGTCGCTTGCCGCCGGCCTGCGTGCCGCCCTCCTCCTCTCGTTATCCGCCCCGCCTGCTCCGCCCATCCCGTCCATCGCTAGGTCACGCTCGCCGCGGCCGCCCCACCATGTGCGGTGTAGGTCGATCGCCACCCCCCACAGCCCCACACAGCCACTGCTGGCTAGGCTAGGGCTAGGGCTAGGGCTAGCTCAGCCCCACCGGCCGGCGCTCCACGTCCGCGTTCCGGCGCCGCACGGAAAGACGGATCCCCCGGGAGACACCGACCAACTCACCGTGCCGCCGTGAGTGTATGTAGACATTTGCGTTGTACCGTGTTAAGAAAACGCCTCCGACACGTCGTGCGTGCTCCCGTGCATGGCGAGTGCATGGCCAGGGAACACGTCGCGCTGTTTGCGTCCATCCATCCATAGCCCCGGGATCATGGTCTCGGCCTGCAGTGATCAAGAATGCTTGCGCGGTTCGATCGACGTCGTCGCTGAGTCCGTCCGTCCAGTCGCTTGCATCCGGTACGTACTGCAAACCACAACGTCTCAACCACCGTCTAGCCTCGCCCGGAGGATGGTGCATGTGCGCCCGGCCGGCCTCTCGACCCATCGATTGTACATGGACCGGTATCGGATTTCCGTCGCCTATCCCCGTCCCGTCTAACTCCCGACCTCGACGTGCCGGTGGCCGGCCGGCAGCTGGACCCGGGCGACGCCTTCCTTCCCTGCCCTCCTCGACCGAGCAATGAGAACCGGCCGGATTATATATTAACATAATCCAGGCAAGTACACATGCATGCGTGGGCCGATTTGATCAACGAGACGTGTATCTCTACCACGGCTCCAACCCATACGTGAAGAAGACCGCGCGCACGTACGTACGTACCAGTACCAATCATTGCGTCCGGACGAACAGCGCAGCGCTAGCTCCACTCGACGGCGGCGTATCGGCGGCAGCGGCAGGGGCAGCCCGGCCCCAGTGCCGCCGGACGTTGCCGTCGAGCGCGCGCGGGAGGCGGGGGGCTTGGCGGTTGGTGCCGTGTCGTGCGGGGGATGTTCGTCCGTGCGTGTCAGCCACATGCGCCGCCCGTAGGGGACTTCTCCGGGGGCCCGCGCGGCCTTGCCTTGCCTTGTCGAGCCGTTAGCCGTGTCGCCGTCCGGCCGGAGAGCGACCGCGCCACCTACGGAGACCGCATCGCTCGCTGATGATCCGTTGGATCCATATTATCCGTATGGACGATGGATGCAACATTTGTTGTGCTAATATATGTACCACACACGGTGATTTTTTTCCATGTTATCCATCCAGGAGCATCTTTTTCTTTTGAGTCACACGAGCATCTACTTGGAGATGGTAACTCGGGGATTTTTTTGTGTGTGAGCCGAACATAGCTCAAATGTGGTTAGATTTTTTGTGGTCTTACCAGGGTTCAAGTCCCACGCTTGACACTGACACTGATCGCATTTTTTAGAATTTATTTTAAACTTCTTGGTGATGTTCGTTTCATGAGAGGAGATGTTCCTGTCGACAACGAGGTGTTTATGGTGACTTCATTCATCTCACGATGTTGTGCGGTCTTAGTATCTCGAAGATGCTCACATGGATACGCTGTGCACACGTATAGGGGTGAGTATATGTGCATGTTTGTGAGCATTTGCACTCGTACTGTGTTAATTAAACTTGAGATTTTCTTCAAGCAAAGCCATAGCAATTTTTATGCATGTAATAGTTTTTTCTTGGCGGGACTGATCGTGTCGTTGCTTTTCAAACTTTTTTGGGAGCCTCTATTTGCCAATTAAGTGAAAAGAATGAGTGCACCAGTCACTTCTAATATGGACTGTCAGATCTTCATTGAACCGCCCAAAATAGATCATGTACTGTTCATCGTATTCCTTCTTTCTTCTTCCTTTTCGCGATGCCCCCATCTTGCCCTGCCCTAACCGCTGGCCTCCACCACCCGCGGCTGGCGGGCGCTACCACGCACCGCCTCGCTGCCCCGCCCTCCCCGCAACCTCCTCCCACCGTCGTTGCTGGCCGCTGCACCGACAAAGTTGTACATTTCATTGAAATAATGGCACTATGCTATTTGCCGAAAAGATAAATAGAAAATAATGCCACTATCTATGCATCAACACAAAGCTTGATTCTTAATTCTCAGATACCACTTGTTTAATGTTGAGTTCGCCTTCTGAGAGAGTAGGCGGAGTTGGCTAAAGCCAAAGCGGTCTTATTGCCAGACTTAGCAAATCCGATTCTCTAAACGTCCGGGGACGTGCCCGGTCAGTGTCCGGGCGTATCCATTTTAAGCCCCTATTTGTTCAAGTTATGCAACCATATTTCTCATTTTCTCTCTCAAATGTCCGATCACTTGCATGTGATTGATGGAGATTGAGAGAGAAAAAAGAAAGAATAAAGAAAAAGAAAAAGTGGTCCGGGGTGGCCGCGTCCAAAGTGGCGGACTGACCGTGCGTGTCCGGACGCACCTGCGAGTCCTCATGTCCTCCTTACATTGTTCTCAATATGACGGTTCGTGGGCAATCCGGATATATAGGGACTATATGAGGGATCCGGTTGGGTCATTTCCCCCCTTCTCTATTGTCCGCCACTGATCGGGCGCGTTGACGGACATTTGAAAAGGGTTTAGGGTGCCCAGCTGTAAATGCTCTAAAGCATTGAGCGTACTCAAAATCTTCCACACGTTGTTGGCTACTCCTTGGTCAGTTCATCTCATCATCGACCCCAGATGGGTCCTGCAGAGCTAAACCACGTCTTCCTTGGTAATTTAGCAACTCCATGCCCACAAACATGAAATGCACTACAGCCACGACGAGGCCGGCGCACCCGCATCTGATCGATCTCGTCATACAAACTGAACTCACCGTGAGCGCTTCACACGCGCCGCGCAACTGCGTGCTGCCGCCGTTCGACGCCTGCAGCGCGCGCTACCGCGCGCTGCACTGTGCCGCACCGGACTCTCTCCCCTTGCTTCCCTCATGGTGTCACCGGACACCGGTGTACTTGCTTTCTCAACCGCGCGCCCTTCCGGGCCGCTTAACTCGCCGGCCGTCCGGTTGGCCGGCTTTCGAACCCGACTCGCCGCCGAAATTGCCTTGCACGCTGGCGGCCGGCTGTTGTGAGCTGCATGTGCGCTCACGCCGCCATTCCCTAGTCACCATGCGCGCGCGCCCACTTCCATCCTATATACGGCCCATCCAAATTTGTTGGTTTCTGTCATGAAAGACGACGCAGCAGGACGAACTCTAGGGTGTCAATGTGCGCGGCAACGTTAACAGGCCATGGTGACGGGCACTGTTGACCTAACGAGAGGAACCCTCGCTCGAATCCCACACTGTTCGGCAGCTAAGCAAGCCAGTGGATGCAACAGTAAACGCCTCCATCATATTTCATATATCCCCGGGGCTGCCGGCCGCAGACATCAAAATATATATTCAAGTTGATCCTTAAAACCTAGCGGGCGGGCGGGCGGGCGGGCAGGCAGGCAGGTCTCATGCTGGCTACAACTAGCGATAGCTCCACGACCACGACGCCCCCTGCAATTGTCCAACGAGTCCCGGACACAATTAGCTGGTTTTTCTCCACGAGTAAGTGTATAAACAAGTGGGTGCTGGTCCCCTATGATTAGCTACCAACTAATGGGCCGGCACATGGCTGCTAAACATGCCAATCAATGGGGAATTAAGAGGCAGCCGGACGTCGTCGTACGTCGTTAAGCAAAGCTGAGCACGTAGTACCGGATAGCTAATTAGCTGCTGTAGCTATAAGAATAGAAGAGAAGAAAAGAAAAAAGAAATAAACACGCTAGGGGATAAATGGATGATGCGCATGGCATGTTGCTTTCAGGAAGATAAAGAGGAGAGGGGTGGAGTGTCTTGTAAGGCATGCTAGCTACATGCAAGCATCACGATTTTCAGCTGATAACTCGGGCAAAGTTGTTGATTGATCATCGGGTGCAACGACCTGCCCATGTTACTAGTGCTAAGCTATAGCTAAAGATGAGTGGGTAACATGCTCCATATATATCATGGGTATTTATGGTGTTTTTCGACTTTCGATCGTTGATTACCCTAGCTAGCATGGCAAGCTTGGGTCTTCCCATGATTTTTGCACGTTCGGCATGGTCGATTAACTGATGTTGAATATCGTCTCATGCATGCATGTGCGCGAAGAACACTTTTGGGGGACCAAATCAATGAGGTAAATGAAATGAGGCCCTGTTGTAATCTCCCAAAGTGGGATCCCACCTCCTATATATACTCCTACTTCTGGGAACCTTCTACCGCCAAAGCCGCCTGATCATGAACGACATCTTCTTTCTATCCATCCATGACATGTCCATATGTATCGTGCTTAATTAGTAACTTGTTGCATCGTCATTGGCCAGACAATTTCGGACGTTGTAAAGCTCACTCATGATTTAAAGTTCAAGGTTATTAAGCAACTAACCCGCTATGTTTTACCAGTTGCCTGCATTGACCTATATGTATCCCTGTCATCTTTTTCTTCTTCTTTTGGGTGGGCACTTAACCATTTTGGTTGCACTATTTTCTTGCATGGTGAGAGGGACGCTGTTAGGTTTTGGAAGGATGTAGTATAATGTTAGTTAGCTTCCGTCCGTGTCATAGTGCACGAGCTCAATATGGACAATGCCATGTGAAAAGCTGGTGTTCAAATTTCCAAAGGACGAAAGTGGAAGCATGCATGGCTTTAGTTAGTTGGAATAAGCTTACTAACTCTTTTGATGCTAACATCTTTTGCTAGCTTTATTAGCACCGTCCTAAAAATGCATAATTAAACACCAACACAAAGTTGATCGTAAACTTGTGGCCACAAACCACCTCTTTCCAGCTTCTCAGATTGATTAGAGGGGGTAGAAACTCGCATGCATCGGTAAAGCAGAATGCTAATGCTACGTAGGAGCACTTGCACCCTTTTCAAAAATATAAAAACTCATTCTTCAAACAAACTCCTAAATATTTTCGCATAAAGATGACTTCGAATTATTGTGAAAAAGCATATGGGCTGTGGTAAGTAAACATTTTCACAACCTAATTAAACCAAATGATTTTTACCTCCTTTTTTTCACAACTGATGGTACATGATTCACTCTAGTATCTACAAGAATTTTATTATTATTATTATTATTATTATTATTATTATTATTATTATTATTATTATTATTATTATTATTACAGAAAAGTTATTTTCCTCAGCAGTTAGCGATAGGCACGTACGATCCCGTTCCCCCCGTGCGATCCCTTTTTTCCTGGAGCGGGGATTCAAACTTTGGTCATCTACTACTAACTCAAACAGGTCAACCAACTGGACTAGCATTACTTCTTACGCACTTGAACGCAACTGAACATTTTTATTCTTTTTTCTTACGCATAGGGAAAAAGCATTATATCTTCTGATTTTTCATTTTTCACTAGTGTGTCATGTACTGACTATAGTGGGAGAGGCATACATGTTTACATCAATTTTAAATACATTTAAAAAGTGTTTCACAAGCGGATTAAACTAATGATTTAAGGACCGCCGATCTGATCAATTACGTATAAACATTGTGGTAGTTCTGACCGGGGAAAAAGTTGTTGACAACACACTCTGGATTTATTTTTTTGTAAATAATATGATAATTTACAAAAGGTGGACCAGATAACTTACGCACCCAGGGCCTGGTAACTTTTGATTGAGGTATTCTTTTTGTCGAAACATACCCCGTTGACTTCTATGTAAATAGCATGGTAATTCACACACCACCAACTTGGTAACTTGCATAAAAACACCGTGATAACTTCCGTCTGAAAAAAATTATAAACATACTCCCGGTAAATTTTTGTGTAAATGACATAGCATGCCACGCCGGCCCGCAAGCCGCGAAACTTTTAAGTACCATACATTATGTCGGTTGAGATGGAGCTCCCAA
>NC_041382.1:732313897-732327046 GCF_002162155.2 Triticum dicoccoides
ACTATGCATGCATCACCATCACCGCTCGTGCACCCCGACAACTTCTGTGATAAGTAGTATGACAACAGACACATCACAGATTCGATAACTTAGATATAAACACCATGCAACTTTAACCAAAGGAAAAGGTTGTTATAACCAAATTAACTTTAACCCACGGGAGGTTAAATAGTTCCCCGAGTAACTCTATATGTAAATAGCATGATAATTTACGCACCGTAAACATGATAACTAACATACAAATATCATGATAACTTTGACCCCAAGAAAAAAGTTGTCGAAAACACCCCCCCTCCCGGTTAATTTTTTATGTTAATTGCATGATAATTTAGTCACTGCAGTTCCGGTAACTTGCGTTCAAACACAATGATAACTTTGAACCGGAAAAAAAGTATTGAAAATGTACCATGTAATTTCTGTGTAAATAGCATGTTAATTTACACAATGCAGACATGATAACTTATATACAACAGTGTGGTAAGTTTGACCTGGGGGAAAGTTGTTGGAAACATACCCCTAATAAATTTTGTGTAAATAGCATGATACTTTATTCACAATGGATTTCATAGCTTACGTACGAACATCATGATAACTTTGACCCAGGGGGAAACTGTTGTTGAAAATAGGGGGGAGTGGGTTGTTGTTGAAAACACACCTCTGATAACTTCTATGTAAATAACATGGTAATATGTTGCTATCCGAGTTGATAACTGACGTACAAACATCAGGGTAACTTTTGACTAGGTGTCTCGATAACTTCTGTGCAAATAGCATGATAATACATGGACAACAGAGCTGATAACTCAGGTACAAATACCGTTGTAACTTTTGGCCACGAAATAAAATTTGTTGAAAAAAGATACCCGCGATAATTTCTGTGTAAATAATATGGTAATATACGCATACCAGAGCTGATAACTCACGTACGAAGACCACGTTAACTTTCACTCGTTTTTTCTTTCAAGAAGACATAACCTCGATACCTTTTTGTGTAAATAATATGGTAATAGTCGACCACAGACCGCGGTAACTTTGATCCAGGGAGAACAAATTGAAAAACATACCCTCAATAACCTCAACGTAAATGCCATGGTATTCTACGCACCATAGACCTAAGCACTGCACGGTCTGGCACCTACCTAAACCAGTCTAGCCAGGCACAATGCACAATTTTTTGTTTTATGTGGGTCATGCCATGTTGGCATGTGGACCTCACCTCGTGGCCCAAGGACGACTTCGATCGTAGACGGCGGGTATTGGATAATTTACTTATAATACCATGGTAAATTTTGACTCATGCAAAAAAAATAGTTGAAACATACCCCTGATAACATCAGTGTAACACCATGATAAGTTACACACTATGGGCATGATAACTTTTGGGCTGAAAAAAAGTCGTCGAAACATATCAACATGGGATCTTGTTTCGATGCTCTCGTCGTGGCAAATTTTTACGTGAAAACGGATTTTAAATCGGAGCGACGATTTGAGCTACAAAACATTTTAAAGTTTTAAAACAGGAAGAATCTTTTGCTGACATCATCTATTTTGTCTTTTAGTTTACATGCATGCATGAAATCATTAATCAAGGCTGGTTGCGTGTGTTTTCTCTGCCACCACCCACAGAATTATCTAGTAAGGTTACATGCATGCATGATTAGGTAGGAAGAAGTAGGCGTATGGATCTGTTGCTTATCTTCCGGTCAGTCAGAAGTTAGCACAATTATTATTGTTATTATTATTATGAATTTTCTTAATTCTTAGTTTAAAAATAGGGCATGTGAGTTTAGGTCCTGAAATCCAGTATCCTATTGCCACTTTGTTATATTGTAATGATAGTTTATATAATCATACATTTAAATAGACATCTCTACAAAATACAACAGGGCGAACTTACAAAGTTGTCAAGCAGAAAAAGTCAATTAGACCTCTTAGCTTATGCATGTCTATAAATATATACTTTCAATATATATTGGATCGTGGTATATTTGTCGCATATATCTTGGGATAATGCCAGTGCAGTTTTTATGCTCTAATTCAATAAAAAAATCTTGGGATAATGCCAATGCAGTTTTTATGCTCTAATTCATACGTATACATGACGATCAAACTTCATATTTAAACATGAGAATGACATCGGAAGGTAGGAGGTATGCGTCAGTCAATTATTTATCTGTCTCTTATCAAGTAGTCTATAGCTTAAGTTTCAAAACTCCCAATGCCAGCTTCCTGGAGCCATACCAGAATGTTTCTTATGTTACAGTTATCACTTTTGCTAGTAATTCCTTGAGCGAGTAAAAAATAACTACTTTCAATTCATTGAAATGCACTGTTCGATTCTGACATTTGGATTTATGAAGTGCAAAATAATGATGAGAAACCTACATTGGACGGCTATCAAGGCTGACTGAAAACTTGCTATTTTTGGGAAAAAAATTAACTATTGTTAAGTTGTATCTTTAACGTTTTGAGTTGCAAAACTATGTTAGACAGGGCCGTTTGTGTATTGTCATGCTAGCTAATGGAGGCTTGATATATACATGGAGCTATATCTCATGAATAAAGGAGCGAGACTGCCTTTGTCATAATTACAATGTGATCTACAGCGCTCGCGATGCAGATCGGTTTGTACAATATGAAAGAATGTACTGTGCTGTGCCCGACAGCTGCAAGAACATGATGGATCTATCCATGCGGCAGCCATGGCCCATGGCTAAACGACTGCCGGAGCTAGCAGCACGTACGTACGGATCATTATCAGTTGGAGACCAGTTAATGTCATGTGCTAAGCATCATTATTGGGCTCCAGTTAATCATCGGAGCAAGCTAGCCAATCGTGTGGGCAGTTGGTAACCACAGCTTGTGAGCCTGGATTATCGTATAACCACTTCAGCCCAATGCAATTCATTAGGAAGGTGAAGGACACACACGCTTAAAGCTCTACTTTTGGGATCTTGATTAGGCAGAGGAGGAAGAAGACGCCTACCCAGCTATCTAGCTTATGATATTTTATGAAGGCTTCCGTGTCGATCCGACGATCCTCCAGTTTATCTGATTAGTAATTATCGCTTAAAAAATCTAGCTTAAACATTTGTGGAAGTAGTTATGCACTTTAAATATTGCCAATAATGGGGCCTTGCGTGACTGCGTAATTTGCAGTTCAGCAAACGTTCTGTATAGTTAGCTCAGCGGTTATTTTTCAGAAATTTTCGAAATTTCCGGGTGAGGTTTATGGTTTCTTGGACCGATGGAGAGCTAGCTTGCACGTACGTCCCATGTACTATAAAGGCAGTGGCCGGACAGGGTACATGATATTATTCATATCTCATATGGAAAGGGCGCGAGTCGCCATACACACATGCAAGCTTTATCCCGTCGATGGGAACAGGTTAACAGTCACACGTACGAGTGGCTAGCTACGTCGTTACATAGATAGATTGATGCATGGATAGATAAAGCTGCCGCTTGCCGGTGCCCGGGTGCAAGTGCGACTGCGCAACGCTCATGCTGTGTTCTTGTTTGTTTTCTTTCTAGCATGCAGCACGGATGCATGCATGATCGACCTCTCACGCTCTCTCTACATCGTTCTGTCTGGTCTGTGCTCATGCGTGATTAGCAAGTTCTAAGGGCATCTTCAAGACAGAACTTTAAACCTCCATTATATGTCTGAATCACAGTGTCCAAATCATTTTTTATCCAACGGGACCCATATATATTCACTTAGAAGTCTAAACGTATGGGTTTCGGTCTCTAAGAGACAAACGTGAGGCATTGCCGGAGTCCGGATATGCACTTGAACAATCACATGCATGACCTTTTTTTCTCCCTCCTCTCACCACATGCATGGTTCCCATTTACTTTTTCTCGTCCCAACGAAATACTTTAATGCAATCCTTCAAAACAAATATTGTAAAAATGTCTGCGGACACATCATAACCATAAATGTTCATGGACACATGAGACATGTCCACGGACATGATAACGGAGGGAGCCATCCAAAATTCCTGATTTTTCCGGTCATGTCCATCGCCACCCATCACCGCGCCACCCGCTGGAAACCGCCCACGATCGGACCACGCCTCTCCTCCACTCCGGCCTGTTGCGCTCCATGTCCTTGAGCATAGGCCGCTCGTAGCCCGCAACAGCCGCGCAATACAACATGGGGTCGACGTCGGAAGAGCAGGAAGATCGCCGTCGACGTGGCCGCGGAGGGACTCGCAACGGCCAGGAGGAGCGTCGTCGTGACCCGCATGCCATGCGTCTTGGCGCAGTGGTTCGCCGGGGAGCACTTCGGCGCGCACGACATTGTTGGCTGCTACCTCAAGTACAGCCGCCTCAGCGCTCAGGCGATGCACCGGGCTCCTCAAGGGCGGCGCTGAGAGGCCATCGCCGATTCTGAGACTGGGGGAGGGGGTCCCGTTCAGTGATTTGGTCTGCACGGGTGTGTTTCTCTTTGCCTTCCCAGTCGATTATACTGCTCGTATCACCTAGCTAGCACGGTTGTACGCCATGGAGGTGAATATCCATTGTTAGATCAGTACTACTAGTAGTAGCATTGGTCAACGAAGAATTAGATATGAGGGTGGAGAGTGCAAGCGGAGATAGATTGCACATATTCTCGAGGGCGTGATACATAGGTGAGGAGGAGGAACCTGACGGACCCGTGTGGTGCGGACCGTCCCATGAATTCAAACCCGTCCATGCAAGTACGTTCACCTCGCTCACTTTTGACGTTTTGACCGATTATTAGCAATCAATTCCGCGTCTGGCAGTAGCTTTCCAGCCAATTTCCCGCGGAACCTCGTGGACCAGAGCTTGCCCAGGTACATATGACATTATCTGGTATCTATAAGCTGGTTCGGGAGCAGCAACGTGCGCGTCCCTGTCGCTTCGCGCAGTGTCTACGCAGTGCTGGTAGAGGTAGGCCGGCGACGTGTGCGGTATCGAACCGCAGCCTGGAGCGAGTGGGAGAGTGAAAGGAAACTAGGAGGCGCGACGGACAGCGATCGGGGGGCGGGGACGGAGGTGGCATGTCACGGTAGGCGATGCACGAGCGCCCCGGGACGGGACCCCCTACCCCAGCCCAGCAGCTATCGGCCGTCCCGGTCCCGGTGGTCGCCGGCTTGCCTTGCCGCTTCTTTCAGCCGTCACTCGCGCGCGGCGCCAGCCCATCCCGTCCATCGGTAGGTCGCGCTCGCCCCACCCCCACCACGTGCGGCGTCACCACCCCGCCGAGCCACGTCCGCCTCCGCCTGCACCGCACCCATAATCTTTCAACCGGCCGCCCGTCTACGAGGATGTACTGCTGACCATGGATATGCTTGGTTGAATCCACCACGCGAGCCGCATGCCCTAGTGGTGCACCGTGCACCGCGCGTGTAGACCATGGATGTATTGCATCCACAAACCTTGGGAAACGATCGTTCGCTGGTGAGATGGATCGACGTCGCCGAATCCGTTGGACATATGTATGATTGTGTTTGTGTATGCACGTCGCCCGACGCGCCGGTGACCCCGTTCCTTCATGTTAAAGTGTGTACTATAGGATGTATACGGTACATGTGTGGGCGTGCGCTGTACTCTAGATTGTTAGGATTTGTTCGGTTGATCTCTATCTTTTATATATAGATCATGACTTGGAGATCAATCCTACAATAACATAACTACCTAACCCTGTAATCTTCTGTGCCTATAAGTAACACGCAACGCGTTCCTGCCAAAGCATACGCTTAACGCATCTTTACATGGTATTCAGAGCCATTCTCCTCTAAGCACATCTCCCTTGCGCCGCCATCTCTTCCTCAAGCTCCACCGCAGCCGCCGCATCCGTACTCATCCCCATCGCTGAAAAACTCCATCGCTCCAACTTCAACGTCTGGCATGCGCAATCTATGGTCACCATCTGTGGCGCTCAGTTGGTCACCTATCTCGATCCAGAGAGGGGGGTGCCGACGCTCAAGTTGTTTGACAAAGCTGGCAAGGTCATCGACGTGCCGAACCCGACATACGAGATCGACAGGGCTCGAGACTCTCAGGTTTTGAGTTTCCTTTTCAATTCCATCTCACCTCCTGTGATGGTTCAGATCGCATCTTGCACCATGGCGTCAGCAGCATGGATTGTAATCACGGAGATCTTCATCTCCCAGACGCAGGCGGCCATCGTCAACACGAGGATCGCCCTCTCCACCACCAAAAAGGGGAACTCCACCATTGCCGAGTACCTTGGCCGCATGAAGGCCCTCGGCGATGAGATGGCTGCCATCGGCAAGCCGCTCACAGACGACGATATGGTGTCATACATCCTTGCTGGCCTGGACTTCGACTACATCTCCTTCGTCTCCTCCGTCTGCGCCAGGACCGTCCCCGTCAAGCCCAACGAGCTCTACGCCCAACATCAACTTCGAGAGCCGCCTCGCCATGTTCGAGGGTGGCAACTCGTCGTCTCACTCCTCCGCCAACGCTGCTTCCCGTGGCGGTGGCGGCGGTGGTTTCCCTCGTGGCGGAGGCTGCGACAGGAACGGAGGCGGCCGTGACCACGGTGGTGGCCGTGGCAATGGAGGCAACGACAGCCGAGGAAACGGCCACGGTGCACGTGGCCAAGGAGGCGGCAGACGAGATGAGCTCCCTGAGGTGTTCTGTCAGATCTGCAAGAAGCCCAACCATACTGCCCTCAAGTGCTACCGGCGCTTTGACATTGCATTCACCAAGGAGAAGAGTGCAAGCACCGTGTCCAACTCCTCCAACAGCGTCGACACCAACTGGTATGTCGACACAGGCGCCACCGACCACATCATTGGCGAGTTGGACAAGCTCACCATGAGGGAGAGGTAGAACTGACATGATCAAGTAAACATGCCCAACGGAGTAGGTATGAAAATTGCTCATATTGGTCAAGCATATGTTCGTACTCCCACTCATAATCTTCATCTAAAAGATGTCCTTTATTCACCTAAAGCCACAAAAAATCTTATTTGTGCCCATCATCTATCACAAGATAATCATGTGTTTCTTGAAACTCACCCTCGTTTCTTCTTCATTAAGGACAAGGCAACGAGGAGCACCCTCCTCCACGGCAGGTGTAGAGCCGGCCTCTACCCCCTATCATCGGCTTCTTTAGGCCCTGGCAGGCATGCTTTTGGCACCACCAAGATCTCTCCGTTAAGGTGGTACGATCGATTAGGTCATCCGTCCTCGCAAATCGTCCAACATGTTATTACAAAGAACAAAATTCCTTTTTTACTTCATGAGTAGAATAAAGAGGGAGTGTGTGATGCATGCCATAAGGGCAAAAGTCACCCACTTCCCTATCCAAATTCTAGTAGTTCCTCGAATGCTCCTTTAGAGCTTATCAACTCTGATGTATGGGGGCCTGCCCATGATTCGATCAATAAGAAACATTATTATGTGAACTTTATTGATGATTTCAGTAAATTTACTTGGATATTCCTTCTCAAACATAGGTCACAAGTTTTTAAAGTGTTTCATGAATTTCAAGCACTTGTAGAAATACTATTTGATCGAAAAATCATCAACATGCAAACCGATTGGGGTGGTGAGTATGAAAGGTTAAATTCATTTTTTCGCCAAATTGGCTTCACACACCATGTTTCCTGTCCGCATGCTCATCACCAGAACGGCTCCACCGAAAGGAAACACCGTCACATTGTTGAGGTTGGCCTTTCTCTCTTAGCTCATGCGTCTATGCCCTTGAAGTTTTGGGATGAGGCATTCATAGCTGCCACATATTTGATCAATCGTACGCCAAGTTAGGTGATCAATCTTGAGACTCCACTAGAAAAATTATTTCATGAGACACCAAACTATCATGCCCTTCGTACCTTTGGGTGCGCATGTTGGCCCAACCTCCGTCCTTTTAATGCTCGCAAGCTCGAATTTCGCTCCAAACAATGTGTATTCCTTGGCTACAGTAACCTTCACAAAGGTTTCAAGTGTCCAGACATAACTGTTGGATGTGTTTATATTTCTCGTGACGTCGTGTTTGATGAAACAGTGTTCCCTTTTGCCAAATTAAACCCCAATGCCGGTGCTCTTATCAGACCCGAAGTCCTTCTTGTCTCTGAAAATTCCTCCTCCTTACATCTTGATCATGGGGACGGACATATAGCTAATGATCACTTGGGTAATTCTGATAAAAATTCTGCTATAAATTTCGGAGGAAATCCGGTTGTGCACTATGATTTTATGCAGCAGCTGGGGACAAACATGGAGCACGAAGCTGATTCAGGAGCTGCACCAAAAGCTGACGGCAGCGATCCCGATGAGGATTCACCCTCGCCTGCCGCACCAGGCGGTGGCAGCGCGCCCTCCTCAGGGTCAGGCGGGCCAGCGATAGGCGACCACGCGTCTCCCCGCGGCCCCGCGGGTGAGGCAACGACAATCCACGGCGGGCCCACAGCGGAGCAGGTGGGTCAGCTGCACTCACGCGCCAGGCCAGGCAGTCCCCCGCGCCTGGCGGTTCCCCAGCTGGGCCTCGACAAGTGGCCCAACGAGCGGCCAGCTCCGGCTCCGAGGAAATCCACCTGGGATCGGGTGCCTCTGGGTCGTGCGCCGCGCCGGATCCTCTTGGATCTTCTGTGCCGCGGCCCTCCGCTGCAGTTTCCGTGCTAGTACAGAGAACCGGGTCACAACATGGGGTTTTGAAACCAAAGGTTTATACAGATGACACGGTCAGGTATGATAATATGCGTTTTGGAGGCCTAGCTGTTACAGGTGAGCCAGGAAACTTGACTGAGGCATTTGAAGATAAAAATTGGAAAAATTGATATGGATGAAGAATATAATGCTCATGTTAGAAATAAAACATGGCACCTAGTTCCTCCAACAAGAGGCAGAAATATTATTGATTGTAAGTGGTTTACAGAGTCAAAAGAAAGGCTAGTGGAGAGATAGACAGATACAAGGCTAGATTAGTAGCAAAGGGTTCGAAACAACGGTACAACATAGACTATGAGGACACATTTAGTCCAATTGTTAAAGCAGCTACTATCAGACTTGATCTCTCTGTTGCAGTATCAAATGGTTGGAGTCTTCGTCAATTGGATGTACGGAATGCGTTCCTTCATGGCGTTCTAGAGGAGGAAGTCTACATGAAACAACCACCTAGGTATGAGGTAAAAGACAATCATTATTATGTTTGCAAACTTGACAAGGCATTATATGGTCTAAAACAAGCACCTAGAGCATGGTACTCTAGGTTAAGTGAGAAACTTCAAAGACTTGGTTTTCGACCTTCAAAGGCTGACATGTCACTTTTCTTCTGTAAAAAGGGAAAACTAATCATTTTCATGTTGGTATATGTTGATGATATCATTGTGACTAGCTCGTCACAAGAAGCGACCAATGCACTGTTAGAAGATCTTAAGAGAGATTTTGCTCTAAAGGATCTTGGCGACTTGCACTACTACTTGGGAATAGAAATAAAGAAGGTAACTAATGGGATAGTCTTAAGTCAAGAAAAATATGTGTCGGATATATTAAAAAGGTCAGGTATGATGAATTGTAAAGTTTTAAACATGCCACTTTCAACTGCTGAAAAACTTTCCAAGGAAGAAGGGGAGCCTTTGGGAGCCGATGCAGCTACAAACTACAGAAGTGTGGTAGGTGCTTTACATTACTTAACACTTACAAGGCCTGACATATGTTTTCCTGTCAACAAGGTGTGTCAATTCTTGCATGCTCCCACTCTTCATGATTGGACTGCAGTAAAAAGGATTTTGAGATAGCTTAGAGGTACGATGAGTACATGACTAAAGCTCACAAGATCAACCTCAATTATGGTAAGTGCCTTTTCAGATGCAGACTGGGCAGGTTGTCCTGATGATAGAAGGTCAACAGGGGTTTTTGCTGTTTTCTTTGGACCAAATCTTATATCTTGGAGTGTACAAAAACAAGCAACCGTGTCAAGATCCAGCACGGAGGCTGAATATAAAGCCCTAGCAAATGCCACGGCTGAGTTGATATGGGTTCAAACCTTGCTTGCTGAACTTGGTATGAATCATTCTTCAGTTGCACGATTGTGGTGTGATAACATTGGTGCTACCTACCTGTCAGCAAATTCAGTGTTCCATGCAAGAACAAAACACATTGAAGTTGACTATTATTTTGTTCGTGAAAGAGTAGCCAAGAAGCTATTGTACATTCGTTTTATTCCCACTAATGATCAAGTTGCAGATGGTTTCACTAAAGCCTTGTCCAGAGCCGGCCCTGGGGTATGGCCCGAGGGGCGAGGGCCCAGGGCCCAGGCCAAGGAGGGGGCCCATGATGTAGTATACATATATGGTATACCCCAGCAAATATAAGTAAGAAAAATGTTTACCAGAAAAAAAAACGAATGTAGTGATTAGCAAAGCGTCACGTGACTTGATTCAGGCCTGATGCTAGGCACGGCTGCGCGTTTCCCTTGTGAAACAAATCAAAGATCTCAAGCCTTTCGCTCGTCTTCGTCTTCTCGTCTGTTTGTCTTTGACTGTACTCTTCCTTCTCTCGTTGGTCACCGTCGGTCTGCCTGTTGCTCGGCGCCTCGGCCGACCCTAGTTGTCGCCGCTGCGCGCGCCGCACGGCAGTCCCCAGCCCGACCATCCAGCATCCGTTAAGGCGGCAATATATTATATGTATGTGAGCCGTAAGCGCACCACAGTACGTACTACTAACTTACATGGTACATACTCATTCATGTTCTTGATCCATCCCCCAAACCCCAATTTCATAGTTTATTTTATTCTTTATTTAGTATGTATGTATGCAACTATTCATCCATGATCCATCCTTAAATTTCAGTGTACACAAAGTTTTAAAATTCTAATGCATAATTTTTTAATTCAATCTTTCACGGCATGTATTCAACCATCTTAATTTTTTGTCGGTCTGTGTAAATGTCTAGGGTCCAATCATCCGATGTATAAATTTCCGCATTGAGAAGGATATCTTGGACAATGTTGATCTTGATTGTGCCCTTTATAACTTTGCATCAAGAAATGCTCGAAGAAACTTTTCTGAAGCACTGAAGTACTATTGTTGTTGATGAAGTCAGTCAAATTTGGTTCTTATTTGAGGTAATCATGTTAGTTTCACTTTGTTATATTTTTAATAGTTCTGTCGTAATATGGCATTGTCCAACAATTATTATAGTCAAATCTTAAACTAAAGATGCGTGGTTGAAAATTTACTGCAGTTTATGTATCACATATACATATATATGGTCTTAGGATATAGGGACCCACGTCGTCGAGTTCGCCTAGGGCCTCCCGAAACACAGGGCCGGCCCTGGCCTTGTCATGGCGCAAGTTGGAAGAATTCAAGAACAATCTTAACTTTGATAAAGTTGTGATTGAGGGGGCGTGTTAAAAGTGTGTACTATAAGATGTATACGGTGTATGTATAAACCATATACATGTGTGGGGGTGCGTTGTACTCCAGATGGTTAGGATGTGTTCCGTTGATCTTTATCTCTTGTATAGATCATGACTTAAAATCAATCCAACAACAACTTAACTATCTAACCCTGTAATCTTCTGTATCTATAAATAATACGCAACACGTCTCTGTCAAAGCATACGCTTAACGCATCTTTACACTCCAGTCGCAGGGATGCTTGCTTCCGGTGCGTACTGCAAAGTGCAAACCCACAACGTCTCAACCACCGTAGCCAGGAGGAGGCCGGGACGGGGCATGCATGTGCGCGCCCCGGCCGTATCTAGGTAGCCTCACCATCGCCATCGGTACTACTTCTACATGGATCGGTGTCGGACTCACGCCACGTACCCATCCGCGTCTGCATAGCTCGGCTGGCTGGGTGCCCATCCGGCAGCTGGACCCCTCACCTACGATACGACGACGTCGTCGTCTTTGCACTCTGGCCCGTCTCCGTCCGTCAGCAGCGAGGCGGGGCGGATAGGGCCGGAACGAGCGCGCGCGCGCGAGGCGGGGTGTGGTCTGTGCTGGCTGGATGCTGGTTGGTGCCGTGTCGCGCGGGGGGTTTTGTGCGTGGCCGGAGGGGCCCCGCTGGCCTTGCCTTGTCGTGCCGTTGGCCGTGTCGCCGTCCGTCCAGGCCGGACAGCGACCGCGCCTCGCCGATCCGTTGGATACATACATGTTATCCATTTATATATTTCTCTCAATCGGGTGTGCTGGAAAATGAGCGTCCTTGTTACGCAAATGACAAATGGGTCTCAGGCTCTATGTAGCCTGTTCTTTCTTCTTGAAGAAGACATGTTCTGATTTTTATTCACTGCTGGAACAAATAGATGCTCTCACTACTTCTTTTCTATGCGGACAATGCGTGCTGGTTCTCCTTCCTTAGAAAAACAAAGCTGTACATACATCGAAATAATGGCACTAGCGTATCTCCAGTGCTGACCCGCAAATTTGCTGCGACATCTGTCCGCGGACAACCGGCCATCCAATGCTCCCCGCATACATTTCAGACCGGGTTTCAACTAACCGGAGGAAATTCGTGCAAACACGATAGATTTCATCATAGTTCGGAGAGAAAATAGCACATATCATTCATAGATAGGATGCAAATAAGTCTAGTACAACAACGGTCCAAATTCAACGAGATTAACAGATTCTGTTGTCCCATACATACCGTTCCTTTAGCTTCATCCAACAGTGCATGTGCATAAATGGTCGTCCCTCCATCCTGTGATACTTCACAAGAGCGCAAGCAGGTTACACAATGTGTAGAGTAACATTGAATGAATTAAAGAATCAATCAACAAGTTTAGCAAAAGGAAACAAAACTTCCGATCTCCTCCTCTGTTGCGTGCAATGGCCACCTTGCCTCCAGCATATCAACCGCCCAACAAAACTTGGTGATGAAGGTCTAGATGGTGTACCATCAATACGATAACGATCTCGCATTGCGATCATGGATGATGTGCATATTGTAGGGCGCAATGTGCTTTCGCGCATGAAACGATTCATGCACTTGCTGCCAGAAGGTCCCACCTCTGCTTCTGCCTATGAAACCCGCGGATACGTCAAACCACACATCGCACAACAACTGATCATCCATGGTAGAATACCCTACCATCCTTCGTACTCTAGGAAAAGGACATGGCGTCCGAAAATAAGCTGAATGGCATTTGACCGAACACCTACCGAGCGTGGTGACCGCCATGGACGACG
>NC_041382.1:732327292-732342054 GCF_002162155.2 Triticum dicoccoides
CCTACGGACGTGTCCTGGGTCGACGATGCTGTCGTAAAAGGCGAGCAGGCGCGCCGGTGCTGGTTGTGGAGGTTCGGCAACCGGAGAGGCACAATGACAGCGGTTGAGGAGTAGGGTGCAAATGCAAAGCAAGGGGAGAGAAGGGTCGGATTGGAAGAAAATAAGACCGGGATGGGATTTTGGGTGGGCCGGCGGTGTCGGAGTCCTACGTGTTTACTATCTAGACTCGGCAAAACCCTCCAACTTTGTCTCCATTTTGCGACAAAAAGGGCGTCTGAAGTCTGAACCGGTCGACAGACTGATACAGAACCGTGTTGGATGGCACAACACGTCCGCACAATGCGGTATGAATGTATGCGGACGGTTTGAATGTTGGCCTTGGAGCACAAAGCTTGATTCCCAATTCTATTCTCGGCTACCTTTTTTCCTTTAGATGTCTGAATTGGCTTTCTGGGCGAGCACATACAGTTGGCTAAAGCAAAAGCGGTCTTAGAAACATACTCCTAGAACGTACTCAAAATGTTCCACGTCGTTGGCTGCTCCTTGCTGAGTTCATCTAATCATCGACCCCAGCTTGGTCCCCGCACCAAGATCACGTCCATGGTAAGTGGACAACTGCATGTCGTGCGCACCGTCGGCTGTAGCGCGCTGTGCCGCACCCTCCTTTGCTTCCCTGATGATGCCGCGCGAGCGCTCTGCACATGCACATGTAGTACAGGTGAGAGAGATGGTACCTCGCCGTGCAAAATCACCTGCCGTGCTCGCGCCGGCCACTGATACATCACTTTCCTGCTGGCCGCTTAATTCGCCGGCCGTCCGGTTGGCCGGCTTTCTAACCCCGAGTCGCCGCCGTTGAGTCACTTCCGCGCCGCGCCGGCTAGCGCTGCTGTCAGCTGCATTTGCGCTCCCACCGCTAATCCCTAGCCACTGTACGCGCCCTATCGTCTCGCCCACCAGCCGCGCTGGATTCGCGGCCCGCCTGCCGGGCCCAGTCGATCCTCTCACGACGACAAATATTCGGGATTATGCTTGGATCGGCCGGATTCCATGCATCGGTCGACAGCATTTTCAGCACCACTGCATCATTGCCAGCAGGGTGAAAACGTCTAGAAGTCTACTGTTGCACGACGTAGCCGTAGAAACCAGAGGGCGTCGATCGACCGATTGGTATGCATACGGTAATGTTAACAGGCCATAATGACAGGCACTGTTGGCCTAACGAGAGGAACCCTCGATCGAATTCCACACTGTTGGCTAGCTACACAAGCCAGTGGATGCCAGTTAACGCCTCCATCATACAACTCTGGGCTGCCGGCCTGCCGGCCTGCCGGCCGTAGATATCAAACTATTCAAGTAAATCCTTAAAACCTCCTCCAAGATAACAGGCAGGGAGTCTCATGCTGGCTACAGCTTGCGATAGCTCCACGACCACGACGCCCCCTGCCATTGTCCAACGAGTCCCGGACACAATAGACAATTAGCTGAACAATTGCTGGTTTTTTCCCTTTCTCTGCAAGTATAAGTGTATTAACAAGTAGACGATGCCCCACTATGATTAGCTCCCAACTAATGGGCCGGCACATATGACTGCTAACCACGCTAATCAATGGGGAATTAAGAGGCAGCCGGACGTCGTCGTACGTCGTCAAGCAAAGCCGGGCACGTACGTGTTGCAGGACAGATCATTAGCTAGTTATATTCCCTCCGTTCCAAATTACTTGTCGCAAGTATGGATGTATCTAGATGTATTTTAGTTCTATATACATTCATTTCTGCGACGAGTAATTTGGAACGGAGGGAGTATATAGCTAGAAGAATCGAACGGAAGAAAAGAAATAAACTAGCTGGGGGATAAATGGACGATGCGCATGGCGTGTTACTTTCAGGAAGAGAAAAGAGAGAGGGGTGGAGTGTCTTGTTAGGCATACTAGCCACTCCCTCTATTCGAAATTACTTGTTTCGGAAATGGATGTATATAGAACTAAAATACGTCTAGATACATCCATTTCTGCGGCAAGTAATTCTGAACGGAGGGAGTACATGCAAGCGTCACAATTTTCAGTTGATAACTGGAGCAAGGTAGTTGACTGATCATCTGGTGTAACCACCGCCCACGCTGCCCATGTTACTAGTGCTATAAGCTATAGCTAAAGATGAGTGGGTAACGTATTCCATGTACATTATGCATATTTTTGGTGTTTCAATCGTCGATTTCCCTAGCTAGCATAGCAGGTTTGGTCCTGGCTAAATTGTAACAGGTTTTTACTTAATTTGAGTCCCACGTTGTAAAGCCCTTGCATGCTTTCAAACTGTAGGTTATATATTAAGCAACTCAACCGCTAAGTTTTACCAGTGCATTGGCCTAAATGTATCCCTCTCATCTTTTTCTTCTTTCTTTTGGGTGGGCAATTAACCTTTTTGGTTGCACTAATTTCTTGCATGGTAAGAGGGACATGGTGTTAGGTTTTGGAACGATGTAGTATACTATTAGTTAGCTTCCTTCCGTGTCATAGTGCACGAGCTCAACATGGACAATGCCATGTGAAAAGTTGGTGTTCCAAAGGATCAAAGTGGAAGCATGCATGCCTATAGTTAGTCGGGATAAGCTTATAATACTAACTCTTTTGATGCTTACATCTGCTAGCTAGCTTTGTTAGCACCATTGTAAAAAGATGTAATTAAACACTAAAAATAAAGTTGATCTAAATTTGTGTCCACAATCTACCACCTCCAAGCTTTACAGGTTGATGATCAAAGTTTTAGCTTGGAGTCTTCATGTCGATGTCCAAAGAATACACATTTGTCATAAGGGGGAGTCGAAACTACTCCCTCGTTCCTAAATATAAGCCTTTTGTTCAATGCAAACTACATACGGAGCAAAATGAGTTTTTTTTCGAAAAGGATGGAGCAAAATGAGTGAATGTACACTCTAAAATACGTCTATATACATTCGTATGTAGTCCTTATTGAAATATCTGAAAAGGCTTATATTTAGAAACGGAGTGAGTAGCATGCATCGATAATGCTGAATGGTACATAGGAGCACTTTCACCCCCTTTTCACCGTAAAACTTTTCTTAAAAAAAACCATTCTTCAAAGAACTCCTCACAATTCTCACATGTAGATGACTTTCAAGTTCGTGAAAAAGATCATACATTCATATGCGCTAAGGTAAAAAAAGGTAAACACAAGCTCTCACGCCCAAAAAAAGTAAACACAAGCTTTTTCACAAACTAAACGAAACGATTTTTACCTCCTTATTCTTCCTTTATTCATGCAGGCGTGCAAAGCAACTATTTTTTTCACGAAAAATGAGATTACATAATTCAACTTAGTATCCACAAGCCAAAAAAATTGGTTATTTTTTATTTAATTAATTAATTGTTTTAAAAGTAGAGCATGTGAGTTTGGGTGCTGGAACCTGTATCCTATTGCCACTTGGTTAAACTGTAACGATGGTTTATATATCCATTCATTTAAATGTACATCTTTACAAAATACGACAGGATGAAGTTACATAGCTCGCAAGCAAAAAAAATATCAGTTGAACCTTTGAGCTTATACATGTCTACACATATAGACTTTCACTGTATATTGGACTGTCCTATATTTGTTGCTTATATCTTGGGATAATGCGAATGTAATTTTTATGATCTAACTCATTCTCGTATACATTGCGATCAAATTTCACATTTAAATATAAGAATGACATTAGAAGGTAGGGGGTATGCATCAGTCAATTACTTATTTGTCTCTTATCAAGTAGTGTAGCTTAAGTTTCAAAACTCCCAATAGCTTGCTTCTTGGTCTCCTGGAGCCTACTATACTCGAATGTTTCTTATGTTGTAGTTATCGGTTTTGCTATTTCTTAAGCGACTGATAAATAACTATTTCTAATTCATTGAAAGTACCCTTCAATTCTGACATTTGGATTTATGAAGTGCAAAATGATGGGAATACTTAGATCAGACGGTTATCATGGCTGACTGTAAAATAACTATTCCTAAGTTGTATATTTAATGTTTCGAGTTGCAAAACTGTGTTAGACAGGGCCGTCTGTTTTATTGTAGCTAAAAATGGAGGCCTTGATGTATATGGAGCTACATATCATGAGTACTAATTAAACTTGGAATTTAGTTTTTGTCTAAAGCAGACTGGCTTTGTCATCTACTCCCTCCGCTCCGATTTACTCGTTGTGGTTTTAGTTCAAATTTGAACTAAAACCACGACGAGTAAATCGGAACGGAGGGAGTAACTAGAATAGTAGTACACAGCATGCAAATGACGGCAGTGGATTTGGCTTTGTCACCTAAATACAGTATGATCTACAGCGCTGGCGATATAGTTCAGTTTCTACAATATGAAAGAATTTACTGTGCTGTGCCCGGCAGCTCCAAGAACATGATGGATCCATGCGGCAGCCATGGCCCATGACTAGCCGAGTGCCGGAGCTAGCAGCACGTACGGATCATTATCAGTTGGAGACTAGTTAATGTCATCACTATTGGGCTCAAGTTTATCGGAGCTAGCCAGGCAATCTGTGGGCAGTTGGTAGCCACAGCTAGTGAGCCTGGATTGTCGTATAACCACTTGAACCCAATGCAATTCATTAGGGAGGAGAGGGACACACACACGCTTAAAGTTCTACTTTTGGGATTAGGATTAGGCAGATGAGAAGAGGACGCCTAGCTTCCTTGCTATCTATCTTATGTTATTTGATGGAGGGTTCCGTGTCGATCGATCCTCTGTTTACTATCTGATTACTAATTATCTTAATAAATGTTTAGGCAAGTAGTTAGCCAACTACGCGTACATGTGCACTTTAATTAGCACCAATAATGGATCTTTACGGTGATTATATTCATAGTTGCGGCTATGTCGTGGCCTCTTTGAACAACGCATAATAAAATAATGATTGAGCGGGTGTTTCCGAGGCGAGCGTCTGACTCCTTCAAAATCCTTGTTTTTCTGCAGCACTGACATCCGTTTTCTAGGTAGCGCGACCACGATCGTCTTGGACTCATGCTGGATGCACTCCTGGCTACAGCTCGCCGATTATCGTCATCGTAGGGCCGCTTGTCGGCATCCATTAGGTGGCTTCTCCCCCCTTATTTCTCTTATGTTTTTTGGGCACGATTGTGTTGTTGCCTTAGTCGTTGTTCTGTTGCGGATTTGGATGCTACTTGTATGGATCATTGCTTTATTTATAAAGCGGGACGAAAGCCTATTTCAAGAGGAGCCGGTTCACTGTAGCCAAAATTATTGTCTTGCGCACTGTAGGGGGATGCACTGTTCTGGTACTGTAGCATGTGCCAAACAATGCAATTAGAAAATATATATGCACTTTGAGGGCCCACTTTGGAGATGCCCTTAGCTAGTAGGGAGTATATGATAGCAGGGTTCATGAATGAGGTGTATGGCACAAAAATTATGCTGTTGAATTCGTATTTGAATGAAGTTTTAAATAATATTACTCCCTCAATTTCATAATACAGTGCGGATGTTGGAAATATGCCCTAGAGGCAATAATAAAAGGGTTATTATTATATTTCCTTGTTCATGATAATTGTCTTTTATTCATGCTATAATTGTGTTATCTGAAAATCGTAATACATGTGTGAATACATAGACACCAACATGTCCCTAGTAAGCCTCTAGTTGACTAGCTCGTTGATCAACAGATAGTCATGGTTTCCTGACTATGGACATTGGATGTCATTGATAACGAGATCACATCATTAGGAGAATGATGTGATGGACAAGACCCAATCCTAAACATAGCACAAGATCGTATAGTTAGTTTGCTAGAGTTTTTCCAATGTCAAGTATCTTTTCCTTAGACCATGAGATCGTGTAACTCCCGGATACCGTAGGAGTGCTTTGGGTGTACCAAACGTCACAACGTAACTGGGTGACTATAAAGGTATACTACGGGTATCTCTGAAAGTGTCTGTTCGGTTAACACGGATCAAGACTGGGATTTGTCACTCCGTATGACGGAGAGGTATCTCTGGGCCCACTCGGTAATGCATCATCATAATGAGCTCAAAGTGACCAAGTGTCTGGTCACGGGATCATGCATTATGGTACGAGTAAAGTGACTTGCCGGTAACGAGATTGAACGAGGTATTAGGATACCGATGATCGAATCTCGGGCAAGTAACATACCAATTGACAAAGGGAATTGTATACGGGGTTGCTTGAATCCTCGACATCGTGGTTCATCCGATGAGATCATCGAGGAGCATGTGGGAGCCAACATGGGTATCCAGATCCCGCTGTTGGTTATTGACCGGAGAGCCGTCTCGGTCATGTCTACATGTCTCCCGAACCCGTAGGGTCTACACACTTAAGGTTCGGTGACGCTAGATTTGTATGGATATGAGTATGCAGTAATCCGAAAGTTGTTCGGAGCCCCGGATGAGATCCCGGACGTCACGAAGAGTTCCGGAATGATCCGGAGGTGAAGAATTATATATAGGAAGTGCAGTTTCGGCCATCGGGAGAGTTTCGGGGATCAACGGTATTGTACCGGGACCACCGGAAGGGTCCCGGGGGTCCACCAGGTGGGGCCACCCATCCCGGAGGGCCCCATGGGCTGAAGTGGGGAGGGAACCAGCCCATAGTGGGCTGGTGCGCCCCCCTTGGGCCCCCATGCGCCTAGGGTTGGGAACCCTAGGGGAGGGGGCGCCTCCACTTGCCTTGGGGGGCACTCCTCCCCCTTGGCCGCCGCCCCCCTAGGAGATCCCATCTCCTAGGGCCGGCGCACCCCCCTAGGGGGCCTATATAAAGGGGGGGGGGGAGGGAGGGCAGCCGCACCCTGAAGTCTTGGCGCCTCCCTCTCCCCTGCTACACCTCTCTCTCTCGCAGAAGAACGGCGAAGCCCTGCTGCGGTGACTGCTGCATCCACCACCACGCCGTCGTGCTGCTGGATCTTCATCAACCTCTCCTTCCCCCTTACTGGATCAAGAAGGAGGAGATGTCACGCTGACCGTACGTGTGTTGAACGCGGAGGTGCCGTCCGTTCGGCGCTAGGATCTCCGGTGATTTGGATCACGACGAGTACGACTCCCTCATCCCCGTTCTTTGAACGCTTCCGCTCGCGATCTACAAAGGTATGTAGATGCATCCGATCACTCGTTGCTAGATGAACTCATAGATGTATCTTGGTGAAAACGTAGGAATTTTTTTTGTTTTCTGCAACGTTCCCCAAAAGTGGCATCATGAGCTAGGTCTATGCGTAGTTCTCTTTGCACGAGTAGAACACAATTTGTTGTGGCCGTAGATGTTGTCAACTTTCTTGCCGCTACTAGTCTTATTTTGCTTCAGCGGTATTGTGGGATGAAGTGGCCCGGACCAACCTTACACGTACGCTTACGTGAGACCGGTTCCACCGACTGACATGCACTAGTTGCATAAAGTGGCTGGCGGGTGTCTGTCTCTCCCACTTTAGTTGGAGTGGATTCGACGAAAAGGGTCCTTATGAAGGGTAAATAGAAGTTGACAAATAACATTGTGGCTTTAACGTAGGTAAGAAAACGTTCTTGCTAGAACCCTCTTGCAGCCACGTAAAACTTGCAACAACAATTAGAGGACGTCTAACTTGTTTTTGCAGCAAGTGTTTTGTGATGTGATATGGCCAAAGTTGTGATGAATGATGAATGATATATATGTGATGTATGAGATCATGTTCTTGTAATAGGAATCACGACTTGCATGTTGATGAGTATGACAACCGGCAGGAGCCATAGGAGTTGTCTTTATTTTTGTATGACCTGCGTGTCATTGAGAAACGCCATGTAAATTACTTTACTTTATTGCTAAACGTGTTAGCCATAGTAGTAGAAGTAATAGTTGGCGAGCAACTTCATGGAGACACGATGATGGAGATCATGGTGTCATGCTGGTGACAAGATGATCATGGAGCCCCAAGATGGAGATCACATGAGCTATATGATATTGGCCATATCATGTCACTATTATTTGATTGCATGAGATGTTTATCATGTTTTTGCATCTTGTTTACTTAGAACGACGGTAGTAGATAAGATGATCCCTCATAATAATTTCAAGAAAGTGTTCCCCCTAACTATGCACCGTTGCGACAGTTTGTTGTTTCGAAGCACCACGTGATGATCGGGTGTGATAGATTCCAACGTTCACATACAACGGGTGTAAGACAGATTTACACATGCAAACACTTAGGTTGACTTGACGAGCCTAGCATGTACAGACATGGCCTCGGAACACAGAAGACTGAAAGGTCGAGCATGAGTCGTATAGAAGATACGATCAACATGAAGATGTTCACCGATGTTGACTAGTCCGTCTCACGTGATGATCGGACACGGCCTAGTTAACTCGGATCATGTTATACTTAGATGACTGGAGGGATGTCTATCTGAGTGGGAGTTCATTGAATAATTTGATTATATGAACTTAATTATCATGAACTTAGTCTAAAATCTTTACAACATGTATTGTAGATCAAATGGCCAACGTTGTCCTCAACTTCAACACGTTCCTAGAGAAAACCAAGCTGAAAGACGATGGCAGCAACTATACGGACTGGGTCCGGAACCTGAGGATCATCCTCATAGCTGCCAAGAAAGATTATGTCCTACAAGCACCGCTAGGTGAAGCACCTGCTCTCCCTGCAGAACAAGACGTTATGAACGCTTGGCCGACACGTACCGATGATTACTCCCTCGTTCAGTGCAGCATGCTTTACAGCTTAGAGCCGGGGCTCCAAAAGCGTTTTGAGAGACACGGAGCATATGAGATGTTCGAAGAGCTGAAAATGGTTTTTCAAGCTCATGCCCGGGTCGAGAGATATGAAGTCTCCGACAAGTTCTTCAGCTGTAAGATGGAGGAAAACAGTTCTGTCAGTGAGCACATACTCACTATTTCTGGGTTACATAATCGCTTGACTCAGCTGGGAGTTAATCTCCCGGATGACGTGGTCATTGACAGAATCCTTCAGTCGCTTCCACCGAGCTATAAGAGCTTTGTGATGAACTTCAATATGCAGGGGATGGAAAAGACCATTCCTGAAGTATTTGCAATGCTGAAATCAGCAGAGGTAGAAGTCAAAAAGGAACATCAAGTGTTGATGGTGAATAAAACCACTAAGTTCAAGAAAGGCAAGGGTAAGAAGAACTTCAAGAAGGACGACAAGGGAGTTGCCGCGACCGGTAAGCAAGCTGCCGGGAAGAAGCCAAAGAATGGACCCAAGCCTGAGACTGAGTGCTTTTATTGCAAGGGAAGTGGTCACTGGAAGCGGAACTGCCCCAAATACTTAGCGGACAAGAAGGCCGGCATCACGAAAGGTATATGTGATATACATGTAATTGATGTGTACCTTACCAGTACTCGTAGTAGCTCCTGGGTATTTGATATCGGTGCGGTTGCTCACATTTGTAACTCAAAGCAGGAGCTGCGGAATAAGCGGAGACTGGCGAAGGACGAGGTGACGATGCGCATCGGGAATGGTTCCAAGGTCGATGTGATCGCCGTCAGCACGCTACCTCTACATTTACCTACAGGATTAGTTTTAAACCTCAATAATTGTTCTTTAGTGCCAGCTTTGAGCATGAACATTGTATCAGGATCTCGTTTAATTCGAGATGGCTACTCACTTAAATCCGAGAATAATGGTTGTTCTATTTATATGAGAGATATGTTTTATGGTCATGCTCCGATGGTGAATGGTTTATTCTTAATGAATCTCGAGCGTAATGCTACACATATTCATAGTGTGAATACCAAAAGATGTAAGGTTGATAATGATAGTCCCACATACTTGTGGCACTGCCTCCTTGGTCACATAGGTGTCAAACACATGAAGAAGCTCCATGCAGATGGACTTTTAGAGTCTCTTGATTACGAATCATTTGACACGTGCGAACCATGCTTCATGGGTAAAATGACCAAGACTTCGTTCTCAGGAACAGTTGAGCGAGCAACCAACTTATTGGAAATCATACATACTGATGTGTGCAGTTCAATGAGTGTTGAGGCTCGCGGTGGCTATCGTTATGTTCTCACCCTCACTGATGACTTGAGTAGATATGGGTATGTCTATTTAATGAAACACAAGTCTGAGACCTTTGAAAAGTTCAAGAAATTTCAGAGTGAGGTTGAGAATCAACGTGACAGGAAAATCAAGTTCTTGCGATCAGATCGTGGAGGAGAATACTTGAGTCACGAATTTGGCACACACTTAAGAAAATGTGGAATAGTTTCACAACTCACGCCGCCTGGAACACCTCAGCGTAATGGTGTGTCCGAACGTCGTAATCGCACTCTATTAGATATGGTGCGATCTATGATGTCTCTTACCGATTTACCGCTATCTTTTTGGGGCTATGCTTTAGAGACTGCCGCATTCACTTTAAATAGGGCTCCGTCGAAATCCGTTGAGATGACACCATATGAATTATGGTTTGGGAAGAAACCTAAGCTGTCGTTTCTAAAAGTTTGGGGATGCGATGCTTATGTCAAGAAACTTCAACCTGAAAAGCTCGAACCCAAGTCGGAAAAATGCGTTTTCATAGGATACCCTAAAGAAACTATTGGGTATACCTTCTACCTCAGATCCGAAGGCAAGATCTTTGTTGCCAAGAATGGATCCTTTCTAGAGAAAGAGTTTCTCTCGAAAGAAGTAAGTGGGAGGAAAGTAGAACTTGATGAAGTATTACCTCTTGAACCGGAAAGTGGTGCGACTCAAGAAAATATTCCTGAGGTGCCTGCACCGACTAGAGAGGAAGTTAATGATGATGATCATGAAACTTCAGATCAAGTTGCTACTGAACTTCGTAGGTCCACAAGGACACGTTCCGCACCAGAGTGGTACGGCAACCCTGTCTTGGAAATCATGTTGTTAGACAACGGTGAACCTTCGAACTATGAAGAAGCGATGGCGGGCTCGGATTCCGACAAATGGCTGGAAGCCATGAAATCCGAGATAGGATCCATGTATGAAAACGAAGTATGGACTTTAACTGACTTGCCCGTTGAGCGGCGAGCCATAGAAAATAAATGGATCTTTAAGAAGAAGACATACGCGGATGGTAATGTGACCATCTATAAAGCTCGGCTTGTCGCTAAGGGTTATCGACAAGTTCAAGGAGTTGACTACGATGAGACTTTCTCACCGGTAGCGAAGCTGAAGTCCGTCCAAATCATGTTAGCAATTGCCGCATTCTATAATTATGAGATATGGCAAATGGACGTCAAAATGGCATTCCTTAATGGTTTCCTTAAGGAAGAATTGTATATGATGCAGCCGGAAGGTTTTGTCGATCCTAAGAATGCTGACAAGGTGTGCAAGCTCCAACGCTCGATTTATGGGCTGGTGCAAGCATCTCGGAGTTGGAACATTCGCTTTGATGAGATGATCAAAGCGTTTGGGTTTATGCAGACTTATGGAGAAGCCTGCGTTTACAAGAAAGTGAGTGGGAGCTCTGTAGCATTTCTCATATTATATGTAGATGACATACTTTTGATGGGAAATGATATAGAGCTTTTGGACAACATTAAGGCCTACTTAAATAAGAGTTTTTCAATGAAGGACCTTGGAGAAGCTTCTTATATATTAGGCATCAAGATCTATAGAGATAGATCAAGACGCCTCACAGGTCTTTCACAAAGCACATACCTTGATAAGATATTGAAGAAGTTCAATATGGATCAGTCTAAGAAGGGGTTCTTGCCTGTGTTGCAAGGTGTGAAATTGAGCTCAGCTCAATGTCCGACCACGGCAGAAGATATAGAAGAGATGAGTGTCATCCTCTATGCCTCAGCCATAAGTTCTATTATGTATGCCATGCTGTGTACCAGACCTGATGTAAACCTTGCCGTAAGTTTGGTACGTAGGTACCAAAGTAATCCCGGCAAGGAACACTGGACAGCGATCAAGAATATCCTGAAGTACCTGAAAAGGACTAAGGAAATGTTTCTCGTTTATGGAGGTGACGAAGAGCTCGTTGTAAAGGGTTACGTCGATGCTAGCTTTGATACAGATCTAGATGACTCTAAGTCACAAACCGGATACGTATATATTTTGAATGGTGGGGCAGTAAGCTGGTGCAGTTGCAAGCAGAGCATTGTGGCGGGATCTACATGTGAAGCGGAGTACATGGCAGCCTCGGAGGCAGCGCATGAAGCAATTTGGGTGAAGAAGTTCATCACCGACCTAGGAGTCATACCCAATGCGTCGGGGCCGATCAAACTCTTCTGTGACAACACTGGAGCTATTGCACTTGCCAAGGAGCCCAGGTTTCAGAAGAAGACCAGGCACATCAAGCGTTGCTTCAATTCCATTCGTGAAAATGTTCAAGATGGAGACATAGATATTTGTAAAGTACATACGAACCTGAATGTAGCAGATCCGTTGACTAAACCTCTCCCTAGAGCAAAACATGATCAACACCAGAATTCCATGGGTGTTCGATTCATCACAATGTAACTAGATTATTGACTCTAGTGCAAGTGAGAGACTGTTGGAAATATGCCCTAGAGGCAACAATAAAAGGGTTATTATTATATTTCCTTGTTCATGATAATTGTCTTTTATTCATGCTATAATTGTGTTATCCGGAAATCGTAATACATGTGTGAATACATAGACACCAACATGTCCCTAGTAAGCCTCTAGTTGACTAGCTCGTTGATCAACAGAGTCATGGTTTCCTGACTATGGACATTGGATGTCATTGATAACGAGATCACATCATTAGGAGAATGATGTGATGGACAAGACCCAATCCTAAACATAGCACACGATCGTATAGTTCGTTTGCTAGAGTTTTTCCAATGTCAAGTATCTTTTCCTTAGACCATGAGATCGTGTAACTCCCGGATACCGTAGGAGTGCTTTGGGTCTACCAAATGTCACAACGTAACTGGGTGACTATAAAGGTATACTACGGGTATCTCCGAAAGTGTCTGTTGGGTTGACACGGATCAAGACTGGGATTTGTCACTCCGTATGACGGAGAGGTATTTCTGGGCTCACTCGGTAATGCATCATCATAATGAGCTCAAAGTGACCAAGTGTCTGGTCACGGGATCATGCATTACGGTACGAGTAAAGTGACTTGCCGGTAACGAGATTGAACGAGGTATTGGGATACCGATGATCGAATCTCGGGCAAGTAACATACCGATTGACAAAGGGAATTGTATACGGGGTTGCTTGAATCCTCGACATCGTGGTTCATCCGATGAGATCATCGAGGAGCATGTGGGAGCCAACATGGGTATCCAGATCCCGCTGTTGGTTATTGACCGGAGAGCCGTCTCGGTCATGTCTACATGTCTTCCGAACCCGTAGGGTCTACACACTTAAGGTTCGGTGACGCTAGATTTGTATGGATATGAGTATGCAGTAATACGAAAGTTGTTCGGAGCTCCGGATGAGATCCCGGACGTCACGAAGAGTTCCGGAATGATCCGGAGGTGAAGAATTATATATAGGAAGTGCAGTTTCTGCCATCGGGAGAGTTTCCGGGGTCAACAGTATTGTACCGGGACCACCGGAACGGTCCCGGGGGTCCACCGGGTGGGGCCACCCATCCCGGAGGGCCCCATGGTCTGAAGTGGGGAGGGAACCAGATAGTGGGCTGGTGCGCCCCCCTTGGGCCTAGGGTTGGGAACCCTAGGGGAGGGGGCGCCTCCACTTGCCTTGGGGGGCACTCCTCCCCCTTGGCCGCCGCCCCCCTTAGGAGATCGCATCTCCTAGGGCCGGCGCACCCCCCTAGGGGGCCTATATAAAGGGGGGGGGGAGGGAGGGCAGCCGCACCCTGACGTCTTGGCGCCTCCCTTTCCCCTGCTACACCTCTCCCTCTCGCAGAAGAACGGCGAAACCCTGCTGCGGTGACTGCTGCATCCACCACCACGCCGTCGTGCTGCTGGATCTTCATCAATCTCTCCTTCCCCCTTGCTGGATCAAGAAGAAGGAGACGTCACGCTGATCGTACGTGTGTTGAACGCGGAGGCGCCGTCCGTTCGGCGCTAGGATCTTCGGTGATTTGGATCACGACGAGTACGACTTCCTCATCCCCGTTCTTTGAACGCTTCCGCTCGCGATCTACAAAGGTATGTAGATGCATCCGATCACTCGTTGCTAGATAAAGTCATATATGGATCTTGGCGAAAACGTAGGAATTTTTTTTGTTTTCTGCAACGTTCCCCAACAGCGGATAGTTTTTTAAATGTCGAATTTTACAGATTTTGACCAATTTTATTGAGAAAACTATTTATATTTACAGTACCAAAAATACAAAAATAGAAATCCACCCTATGATGAATCTAGTGGTATATGTTTGTCTCGCAAAAGGAAAAAAGATATATGTTTGACATTTCTAGATGTAAACACTTTTTCTCCAGAAACTTGGACAAAGTTAGTGAGGTTTGACTTTTTAAAATTCTATATGCTCTTTTGTGGTATATAATCTACTCCCTCCATTTCTAAATATAAGCCTTTCTAGAAATTTCAATATGAACTACATATTGATGTATGTAGACGTATTTTAAAGTGTATATTCACTCATTTTGCTTCACATGTAGTTCATATTAAAATCTCTACAAAGACTTATATTTAGAAGCGAAGGGAGTATATTATACTAGTTAAATTTAAAGTTAAGAAATTACTAGTTTTCAATGATGCAAACAATTCAGAAATGGTTGCAGATAAGCATACCCCCGTTTAGGCATCTCCAACGCTGACCCACAAATTACTTCTCGCATCCGTTTGTGGA